>NW_027069470.1:485062-656536 GCF_002906115.3 Quercus suber | reverse complement strand
ATCTTTTGGTGTTTTGAAAAACCTCGTCCCTCTTAATCGCTCTCAGCTCAGCCATGTCCTTAGGAAGAAGAAGTGTTTCTTCTAATGCTGAGGCAACTCGGCACCCAAGCCCGCCACTGAAGTCCCTAATTGAAGCATCCTCTTTTATAGGCCTTTTATCGAGCATAGGGGTTGGGAGCCAGACCTCGGGATCCGATGACTGAGTGGTTGTTTTATCTACCTCTCGCTGTGTTCCATGACTTGTTTTCTGCTGCTTAGCAGCTCTTTGGTCCTCACCCTCGGTGGTAGTAGGAGTCCGCCCAACGTCCATCACTCCTTTGCCCTTCGGCTCTCTTTTCCTTTTCGGATCACTGGGCTCATTCACGGTCGGTTGGGATGACTGAGGAAGTGGAGGGGGAGGAGACGGTGCTTGGACCTGAATTTGCTTTTCCACCACCCTGCCAGACTAACCCTCAATTACTTCTTTCAAGCTCCTCTGGCTTCTCCTTTGGATGACCATCTTCTTAGAAGTCGCTTCAGGAGACTGGAGGTGATTCAAAACTTCAAGTTCGTCAGCAGAGTCGGGCAACTCCGCAAGTCCTCCGGGGATTTCTTCTTCTTCTTCTTCTTCTTCTTCTTCTTCTTCTCCTCCTTCGTCCTCTTCTTCGGCTTCTTTTTCTTCTTCTTCTCCCACTTTTTGGGGAGTGGAGCGTGATGATGAAGCTCCGGTAGAAAGAATAGCCTCCGACAATGGTTCAGTAAAGGGCTCACCTTCAGGGATAAGTTCGCCCTCAGGAACGATGAATCCCTCAAAGATTACACTGATACGGTGGAGCCGAGGATCTTTTGCCTTTATCACGCACTTGGGAGCCTGAAAGGCTGTGGACGCAGGCTTATACTTGAGTATTAAGTGTGCGGCTCGTAATTGGCCGTCGGAGGGATTCACATATATCTCAGACCGTAGAATTCTATCTAGGCTCTCCTTGTTGATCAGCCTGAGACGACGCCTAGTGGCGCGTTTGTCTGCAAAGTAATTAGAACATAAAAAGAAAATTCCATTAGGAATAAAAACTGCTTGTCTGTTCGACCATTATAAATGGTGAACACAGGCTGGTGGAATCGTCGAGGGAGACTAGCGTCTTCAATATGTCGTGTGAAAGGCGATTTAGAGACCTGATTCAAAGCCTTGTTCAAGGCATCATTCCCCTGACCCTGGCGAGTCGGACTTTTACTTCTTCGCCTACGATGGTGTTCTTCCTCGCACGAAAAAGACTCACTGGGGGGAGTTCTCGACCTCTGCCTGTAACTGGCGTCATCCGACTCCTCAGAAGAGTGCTTAGAGTTATGAGCCTTACGCCTTCGTCGTTCATATCGCAGCTCCCTCTTCAACTTGTCGATCTCATGCTGCAAATTTCCCCCACTCTTTACAGGGGAAACATGGCCTTTTCCCCGGGAGCGGCTTCTAGTTGTATGGGTTGTACGGGTACTTCCCTCATGATCCTCCCCTTGTTCGTGGTCTACCAACGGATCGCCATGCTGAGAGCCCCTAGACTCTGCTTGGTGTTGATTAGCATCTGCCTGTTGCGGGCCCGCCAACGGTTGCTGCGGTACTCCCTCTTCCATCGTGAGTATCACACCTGCCCTTCCTTCTCAACAGATCAAATTCTTCCCACAGACGGCGCCAATTGTAGGGACCCAGTTTGGATTGACCCCGAGTGATGGGTTTTCAGCCCAATAAGCCCAAACAATACATTTTTAGAGTATGGGTCCAAGAACTAGTACTGTTTTTCAGGAAGGGTTCTACTCATCAATCAATAAGGGATACTTTCGGTTCGCTCTCTGAGGAAAATTATCCTCGGCTCTCTTTCAATTGGTCTCTCTCTTTCTTTTTCTTTTTCTCCTTTTCTTCCGTCTTTTTTCTTCTTTTTTTTTTCCCCCTTTCTCTGTTTTCTTCATTCCTATGTTATATACTCCGTTCTCCCCCTGTTTCCATCGTACACGTGTAGTTCTTATCCTGGGAGCTCCTTTCTGTCCCATCCAGTACCTACCGGAACCTTCAGCTTAGTGGCCATAAAGCTGCTTAGTTACTGTTCAGGTATCACCTCCACATTAATGCGGCCAGACTGTTAGCTGGAAAGCATTTAATGTGGAGGTGATGGCCTCAAAAGATATTTGCTACCTTCCCCGACGCCTCCTAAGCTATATCCAATTTCTAGTTCAGATACAACTTGGTGGGGTCTTTCCGCTAACATGAAGGTTACCTTGACCTCGGACTTTGTTGTCCTCAGACGTGTGTTATGCCGCTGTATATAATATCTACTTGTTTCTTTCATACCACCCATTTGATGAGAATAAAACTTTTTAGGCTGTCCTCGGATTACTACATGTTCTCGGATTGGGCCTTTGGGCCCCGAGCCCATTTCTGAGGATTACTATACCTTTTTAACTAACAGGCCCCACAGTATAGTATAGATCTCGTTTTTCAAAATTTCCCATAAAGAAATTTAGAGAGGAAGAAATGTGAAGATACGCATTTGTGCCCTAAATTTGATTTTTTGAATTGAAGCTTGTATTAGAAACAAATAAAAATTGAAGAAGAGTGGTGGTTATTTTTTGCTTTGTATTTACTAAGTAAGCACTTTTGGTTCCTAAAATTTCAAATGCACTATTGGCCATTGAAATTTAAAAATAAGTCTTATTTGTGCTTTAGTTAACCATTGTTAGTCTCATTGCCTATGTGGTTAATTGAGCAATGACATCACATGGCATATGGTACCAATGGAAAGACTAAGAGTCTAGGGGAAGAGATTGAAGAGTTGATTGAGCAATGAAATCACATGGCATATGGTATCAATGGAAAAACTAAGAGTCTAAGGGAAGAGATTGAAGAGTTGAAAGCCCAATTAGAAAAGCTCCGTACATACTGTGCGTAATTAATACCGCTCATTACTCAAATTATGAAATTTGCAAGTTTTAAATGTTATAATGTAAAAGTGACCTAAACCTGTAGAATGCATTAAATTTAAAATAATTTCTTTTAAATGTCTTAGAATGACAATTAAGATCATGCATGCCCTTGGCCCCACAAAGGACTTGTTGATTGGGTCGAAAATTAAACGGCTAGTCGTACAAAACGACATTGCAGCAGATGTGGTCTTGCGTCCCGGGCTACTACAATGCCTCACATAAAACCTTCGAAATTTAAAGCTGCCTAAACAGCAAAACAACAAAATGGCGCACTCGTTTTTGCTAGAGATGCTGAAAATTCTGCTCACTAATATATATATATATATATACCAAGCAATATTTTGCTAGAGATGCTGAAAATTTTGATCTTGGATTAGTGCGATGGTCAATACCCTCCTTCCAAGCAATATTTCGCGGGTTTACATTCTCAACTTTGGGTTTGATAAGACTGTTGTGGACTCTCAGTACAAGAAGAAATTTAAACACGGTTTCTGAACTTTATTAAATTAATTTTGAGAAAGAGATACCAATTCATATTGTGGCTTAAAATGAAGATATGATTCAGATATATTTGGTAATGTAACACATTTAACTACCAGAGAAACTATAACTGTAATACCTGGAAAAAAAAAATTTAAATGAAGGTTATTTAAGTAAATTTGTTTATGGGGTCAATTTTATAATTAATATTTCTAAGAGATTTTTAGAAAATAAGGTTGAAACTCTAATTATATATAAGCTTATTATGTCAATGTATATGGGGAGATATTTTGAGAAGGGAGACTATCCAAATTACTCCAGTAGAGAAGGATTGACTGCACGATTGAGGTAAGAGCTTAAAATTTTATTTCTTGTCAAATCTAAGTTTTATTTAGAATTAGAGTATTTTTTTTTATGTGGGTATTTTGGCCAGTAGTGAAATAATTTAATTATTCAAGAGTTTTAATGATGCAAACGAAGAAAAGTTTGAATTTATTTTCAGTAAACTCAACGCTATTACTGCAGATGCTTCTATGTTCAGTAACTTAAATCTTTATTTATGCCTTTTGCTGCGTTGAATGGAGATGGAATTTGCAAATTTTTAGGCTTCGTGAGACAAGTTCTACACAACCCTTTATTTAAGGAATGTTACCGAATTATTGGAGTTGCGGTCCGACAAGTTAAAAAAATAAATAAATAAATAATAATTGTGTATCCGCAAAAGCCTAGGTGCGTTGATAGAGATGATATAGTCATGTATTTAGTTTTGTCCTTATCTCAAAAGTGAGTTAAAGGTGGCAGGTGGTAGGAAAGTAAAGAAAATTATATATTATGAATATGTGGATTTTTGTAAGTTAATAATGAGAAATTATTAGTTTTTTTAGTAATTTTTCTTTTGGCAGGGTACCGTTATAAGTTCTTCTTAAATTATTTAATTATTGAGTAAATGATACTTGTAAAATTGTTTTAGGTGAAATTTAAGATTCTTTAGAAGAAGTGTTAGGGAAAAGTTTCTTTTAGAATAGCTTTTGGAGGTAAATAACCTCATCCTAATTGGTTTTATTTTGTGTATTTTAACTACTAAAAATTGTTTACAGTTGTTACAATTTTATTTTTATTGTATTACTGATTTCAAGTAAAGAATTATCACAAATATATCTAATTACTGAATATATGATGTATTTTATTTAATTTTTTTTTTTTTAGTTATATTGATTTAAAGTAAATAATTATAAAAATATCACAAATAGATTTGAATATTGAATATATGATTATATATATATATATATATATTTGAATAAGATATATTTTTGTTAGAAACTATGATTTCATATATATGATTATGAACAATCTGACTATGAATTTATTTTGATACCCAGCCAATGGGGGTTATTCATTAGTACTCTGATATCCAACTAATTGGGGTTATTCATTGGTATTCTGATATCCAAACTAATAGGGGTTATTCATTGGTACTCTGATACTCAGTCTATGGAAGTTGTTCATTGGTACTCTGATACCCAGCCAATGAGGGTTATTCATTAGTATTCTGATGCCCAGTCATGGGGATATAGCGTGACCATAGTCACAAGATTGTTAAAAATATGAATTACGTTTGAATATTTGAACTATTTCAAGTCCTTAAAACTGCATATGTGAATTTGGAAATGTTTGAATATTTGAATTATTTTGGGTCATTAAAACTACTTATGTATCTTTTTAGAACATATTGTAAGTTATAGCTTTGATAGATGAAAAAATGACTACCTTCTAAACCATCTATAATATATTTGTTAGATTATAGTATGTGATCTATTTGCAATTTATTATTTTAAGACTACGAAACTGCTTCAGTTATTTTGAAACATACATAGTATATTAGAACTTTGAAAACACATATTACATCTTTTCCTTTACAGATCTATTGCTTTATAGAACTTATTAGAATTTTGGTTACTTATTAAGTTGTCAACTCACCCTTTTTTCCCCTCTAATTTCAGATTATGAAGAATAGCAAGTTTTGGAAGTTTTGATGTTGTGTTGTGAGCAGGAAAAGAAACTTAGTGATTTTGGGATAGGATGGTCTTCTAATAGTTTTATATTTATTAGTCAATTGGCATAATGTACATGAGGTTTGGATTTTGTTCCTATTAAATTATTAGAGATCTATTCATAAAGGAATTGCTGAGATATGTTAGATTTATTTGATATAATCTTTTTTGTGGATAAAATTTTAGTTGCTAAAAAAGGCCTTGCACACTTGTAGGGTTCTTACTTTATAAGCATGCGACAGTTTTCACATGCCTATCTTTATAGTTGGATTCGTGGCGTGACAATAACCCTATTCCTATATTATCATTTTTTAATTTTGGTAGCAATAGCCAGTATTAGACACAGTAAAATGCATCTGAGAGCTAAAGATAAAGGCATGGTCTCAAAATCTGGAATTTCATCACCTAAATGATCAAGCATTATTGATGCAATAGGACTGAAACAGTGTGTTTTGAACAAATTGCTTGGCTGCTTCTTCGTTTCAGATACAAACATCCGCTAGAACCAGCAACAATGTTAGCACAGTCGAATCCCAGCTTACCTCCTTTAGCAACAAATGCCATAGCAATAGATTTGTGTAGATCACTGTACATTTTGCCCTTATCCTCTCGACAAACAATCAAGATGGATCATCTTCTATTCTGGACATTTTTAAAGATCTCTCATTTCATATGCAACATCAACAGTTCCGGCTTTTCAATAAATTTTTTCCATTCACCGCAGAATCTTGCAACAGTTGCCCCATCCAAAACTCTATGATCGGCGCCTATATTAACCTGAGAAGGAAAATACCATGTCAGATTTGATAGATTAATTTCATCTATCACCAGATGACTCATTAGTCATTGCATATGAAGAACCAAGTAACAGTCACTAAACCTGAGAAGGAAAAGGATGCATACTATATCAAGGGTCCGTTTGGATACAGCTGAAAACTGAAAATTGAAATTGAAAACTGAAAAACACTGTAGCTAAATAATTTTTAAATGTGTGAATAGTATCATGAGACCCATATTTAATGAAAAAATTGCTGAAAAGTGAAAATTATGGATCCGTGAACAGTAAAATTTGGGTTGGAATGTCAAACTTTGCTGCTACTGTTTATTGAACAGTAACCGCAACAGTACATAAACAGTAAAAAAAGACTGAAACCCGTGAAAAAAAAAAAATGCTGAAACGCAAACGCGCGTTTCAGCTTTTCCGCCCAAGCCAAACAGTCTCCAAGTCTCTCTTTTGGTTATTTGTATCATCAATATATACATACTAGATATTGAATTACATGTTATTTAGCATTCCGGTAGGTTCAAAAACTGAATAACATTGGTCTTGTCTTTTTTTTTAGGTAAGTAATAACACGTTTTTTTCAAACCACACAGCTTATCTAAATAATCATGACAAATTTTGTTCAGTGAATGTTGAGTGCTGACCTTGTATTCTATCAAAAACTCATATTTACAAGGCCAGTGCCCACATTCAACGACCAAAATTCATTATAATAATCAACTGAAATTCACAAAACCAAGTCATAACATATGACAAGAAGGTATCGCGATCCCCTATGTACTATCATATAGCTAAATCTTCTTCTATTATTAAGCAGATGGTGTAAAGTATTTAGGAATAGGTGTGTCACATATGTATCTGCTGACACAAAATCACACGTGAGAGAGAGAGAGAGAGAGAGAGAGAGAGAGGTCTATTCCAATGCCTGACCACTAGCAAGACTGACAGTTAAGAAAGTACACTAGCTTAATTTGCAGCAGCATCCTAGTTAGGGCAAGGATCCTTAAAGCAACTTCTTCCAAAAACATCAAATCAAACACTTAAAACATCACTGCAAGAACAAACTAGCATTTTAGTCATTCTGCTGAAAAAGTATAAGGGGGGACAAATTGACTACCATGGCCCCTCCCTATCAAAGACTACTCCTTCCCTTTCAGCAAAATGACCAAAGCATTCAATTGAACCATGAGGTATATATGTTGAGTTTCATAATTAGATGTGTTTTGGATAAAAGTTTCTGCTTTTTTCTTTGGTGTGGTTTTTATTCTTATGGTATTATGATAACATTAGAGATATGAAACCAAGATAAATATATCATTGCTTACGGTCATGATTGATGCAGGATAAATATTTCCATCATCTGTAAATTGAGGAACTTTCTGAATTCGTCCAATTGCAATAATGGATACTTCAGGCAAGTTGAGGAGGGGTGAACCAAACTTTCCACCAATTGCCCCAATATTGCTTAATGTTATTGTTCCACCACATATATCCGCAGGATTAAGCTTGTTATCCAATGCCAATTGTTGTAACCTTGACAGTTCCTTTGTTATCTAAATGCAACAACAAACTTTATCACTAAAAAGAACATTTGGAAATATACACATCAAGAATTTATCAAGCATGAGAAAACGATTTGTTGTGAAAAAATAAAGATTGCGAGCACTAAGTCATTGTTATCTACACTTATATTCATTGGGCTGAAGCACTACATTTACAGATCAAATACAACCTATTGCAATGTTCTAGTATATTATAATATTCAAAGTTTCAAACTAGAAAATCATTTAGTCAAAGTAAGTAATGTCCTAGCAGCAGTAGAATGGCAGTGCTTGACATGGCAGCCAAAGCAACTGCGAGGCAGATTGCCTTTGTTGCCTTTTGCAACACATCATGTAAGTTAAAGCCCTAGATGCGGCACATCATCAATTGATTGGTTGCCCATGAATTCAAGCAATGAGACAAATTACTATGAGTACAGGGTGGAGAGGCAAAGAGATTATATGTTCAATCAAGAGGCAGGTGTACAACCCAGCCCCATATAGCTGGGAAAGCAATCAATTGATCCATCTGGTAAATACAAAATGATCAAAATTTCTATCTATATGAATATATATATATATATATATATAAAGAGAGAGAGAGAGAGAGAGAGAGAGAAACTGAAAAGATATGATCATGGAAGAAATAGAAAAAATGCAAGATAAAGAGGTTATATTGAAAAGGGAATTTGATAAATGCCTCTTCCCAAAAAGAAACCTTTTTTTTGTGCATCTTGGAGAAACAGACGAGTGCTGGAAGAAATCAACTTCACACTTCCATGATGTAGAATAGTATTTATATGTATGCATCAAATTAAGAATCCATATTACTGACCTCCAAGATCGAAAGTGACTGAACATTCTTTATGTTTGGTACAACTAGACCAGATGGAGTAGCCATTGCAATTCCAATATTGTGAGAACCTATAATAATCAATAAGTCCAAAAATTGTATTAAACATTGAAAAAGGCCAATATGATAGACAAAAACTTATGAGATCATGGCAGCCTGACAATGATTAACACAGCCCCAGAAACCAATTAGTTGCTTACAACTATAAAAACTACACTTCCACAAAGATCCTAACCGGCCACATCAACTAATTTTTTGAATGAAACTCATTCGTATGACCTCTAGACATGTTCATATATACCCTTTGAAACTAAATCATTTCAATTTGTTTTGTAGCAATCAAGGAGAGTCCCTAGAAATATTAACTATAAATGTAGTACTCTTGTTTGTGAATGGCATTCTGAACACATTTTCACTTTCCCATGTCCATGTCAGTCACCAATTTAGACATTCAAATAGGTTTGGAAAATTTGATAATAAGTTAGAGAATTATAACATCTCTAATTTATTGCCTAATCTGACACCCCTACTTTATTATATATTCTACATCCACAGTTTTAGCCACAAAGATAAACAAACTTAATTACACATAAATGTCTCAATTCACAAAACACATATATGCATGTCAAAGAATAAAACAATGAAAATAGATGACAAGTGCCTGATCGAATTGATCAGGTCACGTAGGATAAGGTTCAAGTCTACCGGTCTGTTAGGATATCCTACATCCACAAAATCTTGTGACAGAACACTCTGATCAAATACCATAATGACCGAGAATATGAAGCAACAAATAAAATGGCATTTACTCACTGATAAAAACAGATCAAATCAGCACAAATGGCAGATGATGTGAATCATGTGATGCATATAGAAGTCCATTTTTATTAACTTAATAAGCATATTGGCTTATCAAAAACAGTTAAAATAGGAAGTCTACTACCTTTAAGGATGACTTCAAGTAACTCCTCATTGAAGCAACTATTCATTAAGGGATACTTGCTCAATGCCATTGAAAGCGACTTTATCAGTGTTGGAAGGAAAGTGTGCTTAACATCTGGATCGGAATTAGTATTTTGAAATGATGATTTAAGTTCCACCAATGCATCACAATTTATCTCGTCTACATAATGAAAATGTGGGACTTTTGCAGCCATGGACATTGATTTTACCATTTTTCGCTGGAAACCCCTGAAAGACCAAAAATGTAAGTAACTTGCCTAAAACTCTAACTCTCTCATATTTAGACCACTTATAAAATATTTTACACGAATTAATTACGTTACATAAATAAATAAAGAACGTATCATCAAAAAACAAGCTAGAAGGATTTGTGGGCACAATAATATTGCTACTAAGTTAAATCTTATATTAGATAAGTCACTTTAATCTTGCATTTGCATGGAAATAATTTTTATGAAGCCAATGAAACCACGGGCACAGGCCAAACCATCCAAAGTATTGGCTTAATGGAAAAAGGTCAGCAACATCATGGTCAATGGCAACTCTATAGTATTGAAACTGTCAAGTTCATCTTGGTTTTGTCCATCTCATGAATTATATGGCAGAGAATTCCATTAAAAAAAGATAAAAAATAGAAGAGGGTGTCTAGGTTCATCTTTTTATCCAAGTTTACCTCAGCAAAACTGTCTTATCTTCATAGCTCCGTAGAACTTCACCTGAAGGATGTGGATGATCCTCTTCTCCTCCAAGAAACTGCCTTCTTGAATCAGAAGTCAAGGAGGCAGATGGATCTTTAATGCTTCCTTTCTGGAAAGCATATTGAAGGACATCTTCTTTTAATATCCTGCCATCTTTACCAGTTCCCTTGACATCGTTTAGATCTACACCATGTTGCTTTGCAAGGTTCCGGACAGCAGGTGTGGATAGTACTCCGCATATGTCATTTTTAGTTAGCTCTGAATCGCAAGGCTTTATATTTTTTAGACCCTCTTGTGTTGGAGTTGGGTTTTCTGAAACATGGGATGAAACCTGTGCTTCCTCAACAAAAATCTTTAAAAGAGTTTCTCCAACCTGCAATTTGTGTAGCAAAAAAGCTTAAATTGTATTTTAGTATGAAATCAAAGTAGATGAAAGACAAAGCTGATCCAGGTTCTGATAAATCCTATACTTTTTTAGCCCTTTGATGTTTCTAAAACTTAAGTAGGCCTACTTAATATTCTTAAAAGAAACCAAAAATCAAAACCATGGTTTTTGAATGATGCCAACTTCCCTATGCTGTCTCTAACAGCCACTCAGAAAACTGGAACTACATACTTGACAATCATAATGGTGAATCATAAGTCACGTATAGTTGAGAATAAAACATGCTCACTTTTCTAAAGTGATTTGAGTATTCTCACCTTTACAATGTCACTAGGAACGTAGAGAATTTGAGCAACTTTCCCTTTGTAACGACTTGTTATTTCTATGGTTGCTTTGTCACTTTGAACTTCACAAATTGGTTGAAACTCTTCAATTTGATCCCCCTATCAGAGTAATCAGATTAACAATTATTTCCACCGGCTTAATCAAAACAAAAGTCAGGGTATAATGGAATATGTATAGATAAACAGCCCGAAAACAGTTGATTTGCATTGGTCTACGAGTCTATCCCATTTCGTTAACAGTGCAGAACATGAGGGACTTCATAATTCAGGCAAAAGAAGCCATAAATTATCCAGGAAACCACGGTAAGAAAAAGTTCAAACCAAAGCATATCAAAATCAATGCTAAAGCTTAAGCCAAAACCAATATCTGATAATAGATAGTATTCTCGATGATACATGTTTGACAAACCAAAGACAAATCTTGGCAAACAAAACTCAAACCAAAAACAACAAAGAACTTTACATCTATAAGCATCCTGAAATACACAAATATACTACTGAGAATTTGGAAATAAGGGAAGAGAGCATCGATTATCAAAAAAGGGAGGAGAGCATCATAGTTTCAAACAAGGAATACAATGAAAAAGCCATCAGCCATTGACAATTACAACCAATCATTGAGCTGACATCAAGAAATAAATATAAAGACTTAAGCAAAACAAAAAAAACATGAAGAAGAAGAAGAAGAAGAAGCTAATAAATGTAAAGACATAAACACAAACAATTAGCTTCGTTTACTCACCTCCTGCACAAACCATTTAAGAAGTTCACATTCAGCAATGCCTTCACCAGTTTGTGCTAACGGTACATCAACTATCCCACCCACTGGAAGATCTGCTACAGCGTGACTTGAAAAGAAACTTCTATTCACAGCAATATATGGAACATTGAACTACAAAATGGAAAAGATCTGTATTTACAAGCAAGTTCTACATTATTATGCTTTTAAAACAAGAAAGCCGTATTGACAAGATCAATAGAATTGATGACAACTAATGTACACACGCCCACTACAAAACACCTAGTAAACCAGACAATTCATAGGACTGACCCATGGATTGGTCATCAGTCATTTGGATGGAAATCGAATCAACAAATTAGAATGCTTTGCTCATTTGTATTTATAGAGCTACTCAATTATAATTCATCCAAGAAGTGTTGTGCTAATCAAAAACATGGTCATGATCACTTAAGGTATTGAGAAAGGGTCCAATAAAGTCAATGAGGAACTAGTTCATCCTCAAATTTTCCTACATATAGTTAAAATGAGATAAAGAAATCCATTGCCATTCACAATACAACCATGAGAAATCGTGACTAGTAAACCTAAGAAAGAAAAATTAGAGTAACTTCATTACTCACAACAATGACTTTTAATCAAATTAGTATAACTCTTTTTTTTTTTTTTCTTTCCTTAATTGGTACTCAAATTTTGTTCACGAAACTATAGACGTTACAAGTTGCGATCGGTGCAACATGACTTTTATTCGATACTGACACCACTTTTATTGCACAATAATCAAACATTCCAACCTCAGTATTAGTTGTGACAAACTAGACTTGTTGATATATGTTTCATGGTAATTATAGAAATGTTAATTAAACTCTATATGAAAACTATAATAAATAAATAAATAACGATTTGACTTGAACATTAAGCTAAAAACGACGACGCACCGAGATAACAAAATGCAAGTAGAACAGGGGACTCACATGAAGAATACTACTATGACTACCAGCAGACCGAAACGACGCCGAAGCTTGGGCTGTGTTCGGGTTCGGGTTTGGAGCAGCTTGGGAGGTGTACGGACATAGGAACCGCCGAACGGAGCTGAAAGACCTCTTCTGCAAAATCAAAATCGTCCGACCAATCATCATATTCTGAGACTTTGATGAGTGTTTAAACTCCTTACCAATTACCGTAATATAAGTAAACCTCTTTGTCTTTGTCTCTCTCTCTAGTTTCTTGTTGAAACTAAACACTAATAACTGCTAAGATATTTTCTCTTAAAAAAAAAAAAAAAAAACTACTAAGATAAAGATAGATTGGTCCTAAAATAAAAATTAAAAAATTAAAAATTAAGAATTAAAAAAAAAAAAAAAAGAAGAAGAAGAAGAAGATAGATCGGTCCTAATCCTATGATCCTATCCTCCTAGTCTAATCAAGTCCAGCTCTGCATTTTTCTGGTTTGTCTCTCAGCGTTTGCATTGGGAGGAGTAACAACGAACAATCAGTTTTTTATTTTATTTTATTTTGAAGATTAAAGAATAATATTAATCCTACCACGTGGAAATCGGTGCATTAATTGATAAAAAATTCGAAAAATGAAAAAAACTGTCTTAAAATTTAATAATTTTTTCAATTCTTTATTTAAAAAAATTTAAAATGATTTACTATGCTTAAGGACATATATTAATAAAATTCATCAACAAAAAGTTTCTTGTTGTAGATTAAGGAATTCCGACTTCAATATTTCATTGTTATGACTTATTAATGATAATAAACAATTATTATAAAATCGTAAAATCAAATCTTAATGTGTTTATATTTTTTTTTTACAAACAAAAAAAAATGTTAAATTGTATAGTTGATGCTAATATTTGTAATTTGTTGCCAAATTATTTTTATACTTTAAAATGTTTTATAGAATTCTTACCGTTATTTGATAGACGAAAAAGATTGAATAAACATAATTTATGCAAAGAACTTGTCTAAACCCATGGTTTTTCTTCTATTAAGCAGTCTTATTTTTGTGTTAACCATTGCTTATGGGAAAAAAAAAAATCATGTATTTGAGATTTTTTTTTTAAATAATGCAATTTGTAAAACTGCTTTGCTTGTAGGGCGTAGGGGGGAGGGGGAAAGGGTCGAGATTCAAGTTTTTAGAGATGAGCTCATACATATATACTTAGATTAAGTTAGAATAGAATTTTATCTAAGAGCAAAATATATATATATATATATATTGAGCAATCACTTTTTCTTGACAAACAGAATTGGCAAAAATAACATTTGTTGACCAACATCCTATTAATTCTAATTTTTCATTTCATATACACCTACTAGTAACAATCAAGACAAATGTTTAGGTTCCATAACAAAAATAAAAAAGATAAATGTTTAGGTACCACACAAAACTTAACCAAGTTTTTTTTTTCACCCTTTAACTTTACTTATTTAGCTTATGTAAAACTTTTTAATACTTAAATTTTTTTTTCCATATAAATTTTTTTTTTTAAATCTCAATAAACCAATGAAAATAAGTTCTATAAGGACTCAATTTAAATTGGACCCAAAATAGGAATAGGTTTTTAGCCCAACAAGCCCGAACAATAAATTTATAAAGAGTGAGTGAAAGAACTGGTTCTATTCTTTAGGAAAGATCATATAGGTACTGAGTAAGGAACTTTTAATACGAACAAATTGGGAAAATTTTCCTTTGGCCTGGTTTTTGAGGTCTTTAGGGTGTTTTCTTCTTAATTGACAATGCTCTCAATCTTTCGTCCCCCTTCTTTTGAGTCCCTTTTTCTTCTTGTATATAACGATCCTCATATCATTTTCACCATACACGTGTAGGTTAGATTCTAGGAACTCCTTCCCGTCCCATCCAACACCTCCTAGAATCTTCAATTAGTAGCCATAAGGCTGCTTAATTACTGTTCAGGTATCAACTCCACATTAATGCGGCCAGAGAGTTAGCTGGAAAGTATTTAATGTGGAGGTAATAGCTTTAGAAGATATTTGTTATCTCCCTTTGCTCCTCCCTTATCCCCCATTCGTCTCTTAATTATAATACAACCTTGTGGGGTATCCAGAATAATAAGATAATTGAATTTATTTCGGACCCTTATGTTCGAGGTGGATTTATCCTTAAACGTATTTTGGACTATCACATACAATTTATATTTCTTTTTCTTGTACTATTCCCATTGTGTTCCTGTTTGCAATTCTCGGATGGACTAACGTCCTCAGGCTGGGCCATTAGACCATAGGCCCATTTTTTACGATCTTAATAATATTTTTTTGGATAACTGGCCCCACAAGTTCTCTCAAACACAAAGAGAATTTCATAATATTACTTTTTGACCTTTTTTCTTATGGAACAAAATTTAAGTTTAGTTTCTTAAAAGGCTTTGAATTTAATTGAATATATATATATATATAATACCTAAATAACTACACTAGTTTCCTATCAATTTTCGTGTTAATCTATGTGGGCTTTTTCCTCCGTTTGGACCCAATTCAAGGAGTTGTGCCATTATTTTGGGTCTATGGGGATATCCATTGGATTGGTCCCCCGCCTCTGGGCTGTCAGTAGACCAGCCCAGTTTATGATCCCGGCCCGTGTTAAAGTTACTCCATATATGGGTCAAACTTTTTTAGAAAGAAATTGGTCCATTTTGTCCTGGTAAAGTTTCAAAACTGATAAATCAAATTAAAAAGCCCATCTTTGATGTAAATAAGCAAACGTGTTCCATCAAATCACCACCATATGATTCAAGGCCAAAAGTACGGTTGTGAGAGGAAGAGAGAAGGCTCTACCCTTCGGGTATGGTTCATGGTAGCCCTTTTTTCTTCTTTTCTTTTTTTGTGCAATAGAGGGTGAAGCATAAATGTGTTGAATTCATTGAACAATCCCACTGACACTCTCACCCAGACCATTAGTTGTATTATTCTTTTTTTTCTTCCTCTTCTTTTTTGGCAATAAGTAGACTGTGGGAGAAAAAAAAAACGGAGTTTGAATTACAAATATGTGATATAAAAAATGATATAATTATCACATTACCATCACTTGAACAGTTGAATCTCAGTATTTTTTTTTTTTTCAATAAATAAGTTTTGGTATCAAGAAGAGAGGGAACGACAGATCCGAATTGGTGATTTTTGCATGATTAAACATGGTTCTCATATGAAAATGCTACTTCCCATACTTTTTGACATTATGTTGTTACTTGGCAATTTATAGCGTTAATTTAATTATAGAGCAATTAATTCATCTTTCTACTATAAGATAGTTCGTAGGGTTGTAAACAAGTTAAGATAAGAATTAAAAGTTCATGATTAGTTAATTTAATTTTATTTCAAACATGAGTCAAGTTTGAGCTCATCACTACACTATATTACATGTTTAAATTTGGTAAATTTTCTTGTCGAACAAGGTCCAACTTGTTCACAAACTATTTGATATTCCCATATATGGTAAATACTACCGCTAAAAGTTTTTATGCCTTCACAAATCTATGCTATTATATATTTAATAACTAAATTTTATTCAAATTTTATTATTTAAATTAATAGATAGAATTAATTTTGTTTATAAACTTAAAAAAAATTAGATTCATCAACCTTATTTTGTTAAGAATTATATCTAACTTTTACTACCAAATGAACAGTATTATATATGAACTAATTTTTAAACTGGCACAATTCAATTGAGTCTATTTAAGTATATCTTATACACGTACACATAAAACATAGTATATATATATATATATATATAAATCAACCCTCATACTCACAAGTCACGAGATAGTAACTCCTACTACTGCAAATGCACCACCTTGTTCACGAATACATTATTACAATGAGTTTAACTCGTTTAATAATCAAGTTTAAATCTAGGTTTAAAGCCTAATTTTGAGCCGCATTAGGGATTGGTTATTCTCTTTTAGATTTATATGGATATAGTAGGCTAGTAGCTACTAAGGTGCACGCCACTTAAAAAAAAATGCACCACCTTATTCACGAATACGTTATTACATATGAGTTTAGTTTGTTTAATAATCGATTTTTTTTTTTTTTTTTTTTGAATCTAGGTTTAGAACCTAATTTTGAGCAGCATTAAGGTTGATTATTTTCTTTTAGATTTATAGGGATATAGTAGTCGAGTAGCTACTAAAGTGCCACCCAAAAAAAACAAGACACATTAGATAGTAGGGTCACCAATGCCAACGACAAGAGATGTGCACGTTTGTGGTGATCAATGGATCCATCAATGCTTGTGATTTGTAACTTCATATTATTAATTTATTGTTACCTCTCAACGTACAAAAGTTCCTGACGTATTGGTTTGTGTTTCTCCACTAATGGTTAATGCAAGGAGATTTAAGCAACCCCTTTTTCATTCCTCTTTAATCCTTCATGTCCTCTTATGGAAAATTAGTGTTGTTCAGGCTTTTCCCATGAGATATATGGCTTGGAGCAATTTGTTCTTATCATCTTTCTACAAAGTGGTGAAAGTTTAGGTTAATGTCAAGTCACTCACATGTATATGCTTCCTGAAAATCACTTCTTCACATGATAATCTTACCCACTTCTTATAATCAGCCAGATATCAAAATTTGGTTTACTCACTTTTTAAAAATGCACTTTTCAAAATTTGGTTTACTCACTTCTTATAATCTTACCCACTTTTATCTACTTTTGGCAAATAATCAACCCAATTCAATGCACAGCAATAAACTTGAATTAGCTTGGATTAGCACTTCAATTCTTGGAATTTTTTAACTTATTTGTTTATTTGTAACTTTTCATAGGCTCCCTTTTTGAGATCAATTATAATTTTGTCAACTTTTAACAAAAAAGTTTATCCAAACACACTAATCATCATTTTCATGCATTTTCAGAGGGTTTCTGATCAAATGTGAACCCTTCTATCGCCTAACATTGGATGCACTTATAAGACAAAACCAAGATAGTCTTCTTTTCTTAGTCACTAGATTACATCGAACAATAAGATCATAAGATTTTGACCTAAAGAAAAAAACAAAACCAAAAAAATCACGAAAATTGATGATGATGATAAAGATTTTACCCTTTTTTTCTCAATCTCATTATGAAGATTGATTCTTGCTTTTTCCTTTATCATTTTCATTTCTTCATTATTATTTTTCCTAATTCAGATGAACTTTACAACTGTTGGGTCAATCTAATGATGGAAAAATAGGATTTCCAAAGATTATGCATCGTGGGTACGTAGGATTAATCTTAGTTCATTTCCAGAACTGAGTTTTCAAATGATAATAACCGAAATCTATTAAAGATGCTTAATGGAGGGGCTGTCTGATGTGTTATTGTTATGTTAGGTATTTGAAAAGACTAAACGGAAGTAGGTGTATAGATCACTCAATTATGAGAATGAAAATCCAAAGGGATCGTAATATTTGTCTATCCAATTTTATCAATGTATGTGGTTGCATATAGTTGATATATACATACTCAGTTTGACTAATTATTAAAAAAAAAAATACATACTCAATTTGCCTAAATCCTGACTAAAAATGAATAAATAAATAAATTGACAGTGTATTGATGGTTATATTGAAAGCTTGCAAATGTGTTAAAACACAATATTTGTATAGACCCCCAATTAAAATTATGGCTCGGTTGATTTTACTCTAATTTATCTAAGTGCGAAAAGAAGAGTAAATGAAACGCAAACAACCGATACTACTCTAATGCATAAACATGAACAACCAATAATAAAGGTAAAGCACAAGAGTAAGGGAAGAGAGAATGTAAATACAAAATAACACGTCAATGTGTTATCGAAGAGGAAACTGAAAAATTCAGCGAAAAACCTCTCCGCCACCCTCCAAGCAGTAATCGATCCATTAGATAATCAGTTGGGATACATGAGTTAGCAAGAGGCCCTCCAAACCTAATATACCCGATGTACCTAAGCCCTCCAAACTCCTACTCCAACAAAACTTTTCGGAACTATGTCTTGTCTAGCTTTCTGGATCCTGCAATACACCCGATTGCATCCACCAAGCCTCACCAACTTCTTTTGGCAAATCCCTAAAACTTCTCAAGCTCCAAAACACTCTCTACACTCTGAATAGGTGTGGGTTGTGTTTTGGTACAAATCTCCTCTCAAGGTATAACAATGAGAGAGGAAAGAAGAAGAGGCTACAATAATTTCTCACCAAGGATGAATAGCTCTCTCTCTAAAAGATGGTTGTGTGTGTTGTAGAAAACCTATCAAGAGTTTTTCTCTCTAAATGACCTCATGTACAATTTCTGTGGGTAATGAGGGTTTATATAATATGGGTGAAAAGTAAAAAAGTCACACATTAAAATCCTCCAAGCAGAGAGTTTCACGACTATCTCGCATGAAAGTCTTACTCGCGAGACACTTGCGAAAACGACAACATGGTACGACTCTTCAGCTTCCAGTCATGTGCTCCTCACATGCCTTTTTCGTAGAAACCCTTCTCACAACCTTCTCGCGAGCTAGTCGCAAAATGCACTGTTCTTCAATTAAGTTTGAGTCTTCACCAACTTAATACTAAATCTAATACAATAAAATCCCACAAAATACAAGGAACAAAATTAAAACAATTACAACACTTTTTGTCATGGAATAAAATCAACATAAAAATATAGTTGTAAATCACAACTTTACAATCTCCTCATTTGGCTATTCCGTAACAAAACACCCTATAACAGACTCTAGACTTAAACGTGAGTTTGCGAACAATGGCAAAACTCACTCACACCTAAATCTAGAAGCTGTGAAGCACTTGGAACATATATACCTATAACTTGAAACACTTGCACAAAACACATTAAACCCTCAAGGTAAATCAAGTGATAAAATGACAAGTATAATATAACAAGTAAATTGCGATCAAGTAAACATGATGTGAAACATATGAATAACTTGATCAAACACAAAACAGTCCTATGGAAATTACCACAATGATCATATAGCAAAACAAATAATCATCTGAACATGCAACCAATAAAGCCAATGGCATAAAGATAAAAGCATGTCCAACACAAAAGCATGATGCGATGAGAGCAATAAAACATATCAAAACACCATAAAGCAACAAAAAAACAAGCATAAAGTAAATCAAGATTTTCTCAAAAAATAATATCTTCTCCCCCTTGGTATATGCATCTCCCCTATGGCTTTCTCCCCCTATGAATGTGCACGAGGTAGAATTTCTCCCCCTAAAAATGTGCATATGAGTCATATAGAAATGACGATACTCTCCCCCTTTTTGTCACGAATAGACAAATGAATCAAGAGGAATGAGGGAAAGAAAAGAAAATATGAACAAGGATAAAAGATGATGCATATGGGGTGCAAGATGAATGAGAAAATGAAGTTTAAACATAAGACAAAAACATAAATAAATAAAAAATGCTACAAAACATAAAGTAAACATGACATGCTAAGAATGTTGGAACATGATATAGACCTAGGCATGACAAAGACACAAGAACATGTTATATGTGCTAAAAGGTCTAAAAAGACTTAACTAGCATAAGTGAATGCAAAAACATGTCAAGTGTTCAAATGTGTGTAGCAAAGGTGCATCTAGTGTGCATGTGAGATGCATGACCAATGCATGAATAAGCACTCACGGGGCAAGATGTATAAAACATACAACCAATGATTAAAACATAATAAACATGAATAATTATGGTGATCCTTAAAATTTGGTACTCGTCAGAGTCCAAAACAATGAGAAAATTTCATTTGAGCATTTTATCAAACACTTAAAGTGCACACACTATACATGTATGATAAATAATGCAAGAACATATGAAAATCTTGCCTAAATACATGTTATTTTTGCCACAAGGGGCGAACTTCCAAAACAAAGTTGTAAATCACAACTTTACATATATATATATATATAAGGAACTATTTATCAAAAAATATATATATGAAGAACCATTGAGCACTCAAACAGACATTTAAAAGCAAGTTTTCCCGAACTTAACTTAAAAAATATAGATGGGTCTAACTAGGAGTGACATATGGACACGGAATTACTTGGCACAAAATTTAGTATAAATGGCAATGTACAGCTTAATACAATTTGTGATCTAAGCTATATATATATATATATATATATAAGAGTTTCAACCTATAGTGTCCGCTTCTAATAATAGCTATTTATCATCAAACCAAGACACCAATTTGTTTTTTATGTAGGCAAAAATTAAACTTCAGATCTCTTATTTAACTATCAGATACTTTATTAGTTGAACTAACTGGAACCAGCCTTAAGATAATAATTTTAAGTGACGCATTTTTTTAAATATTTGAATAGAAATTTAAATAAATACTATAAAAAATTGAAGTTTAAAAGTTGTACTTTGAAAAGATAGATCTCAATCCTCTCCATTTCAAGGCCATGATTTAGATTTAGCCACCTCATTTAACTCTAGTTTAATTTAACTGCACATTTAAAAATTTTAAAGCTAAAATGCAAAATTCATTTTCTAAGTTTTACCAAAATTCATTTCAATTCTCTAAACTTACTTTCGTTTATTTCAGTCCTCTAAGTTTCAACTTTATTCAATTAAGAAATTTTCATCGATCAACTTCCATTAAATTTTTTTTTCTTAAAATTCTAGAAAATATTTTTCAATCATTAATTGGACTGTTTAATTTAAAAATTGTGAACAATTAACTACAATATTTAACAAAAGTTAACGAAGAGACCTTAATTGAATAAGCTTGAAATTTAGAGAACCGAAACAAATAAAAGTAAAGTTAAATGACTGAAATAATTGATGAAATATAGATGATAAGTTTTGCATTTTAGCCAAAATTAAATGAGTTGGCAAAATCTAGGCTTTTGATTTATTTTCAACTTCAAATGATTGCTATTGAAATTGATTCTTTCCATTTCAAAGTGTGATGTAGAGGATTCAAATCCTGAAAAGATATAGTTTGACAAAGTTTTACCAAACTGCAATTAGTCCCTCTTTATTTATTTATTTCAATAAATGACAAATTTATTTGTATGCTTTTTGTGTTATCTAATATTAAAAAACGGTTTAGATTTTGTGAGTGCAGCTTAAAAAAATAAAAGGAAGTGATTATGTGGACTGATCCTTCAAATAAACATATATAGATTATTATTGAGACACAACTTGGGGGGAATTAGCTCTGGAAAGTGTTGAAAGCTTCCATTGTTGTCATGTTTGCAACAAATACTTACAGGACATCTCTAGTGGTACATTCTTTTCCAACTTGTTTCCCATTAAAATAAAGGGAGTCAAAGAGATTAGATAAAGCATCGATCCCACATTTTGAAAAAACATTCCATGTTCAATCTTAGAATTTTTTTTTATATATTTTGATCCGTAGGAAGGAGATGAGTGCAGGTCAAAAGGCCTATATATGGTTCACTAGTAATCTTCTTCTTTTGACTCAAAGATCCACCTCTAGCAATATTTTGGCACTTGATAAGGCCAAGAGACCAAATAATGTGGACAATATCGAAGAGAAAGATTTTCTCCACTGAGATATCCCATTATAGGTGTGCTATCATCATATTTAGGGTTTAATACAAATGAAACCATTTTGACTAAATCAAACAAAGAGAAATTAGTACCATATCAAGTAAGAAAAATCAAACCTATGGGCTCCCACCAAGGATTATTACCCTAAGATACACAAAATCTCTTTATTTAGCTCTAGCTAGGTTTTTAATTTCACTTAAGTCGGTGTCACTAAAGTATATTTGTCTTAGCTTTAAGCAAATAAACTGGTTAAACGCACACAGAATAGTGAAAACGTTCCTTTTTTGTTATTTTTTAGTTTCTACGATTCATATCTTTTTCAACCAAATAACACGGTATGCAAGCAACCAACACGTTAATGTGGGGGCATAGATGAAGGCATCATATCAACTATAGTGCAAGATGTGTATTAATATTTGCCTATTAAGCTTTTGGACTGAGATAATGGATCTCTACAATGTGATTGGTAGTTAGTGATATCCTTCTCTATCAAATATTGAGGGGATTCTACGTCAGACTTCTCCACGAAATGATGGAAGATATGAGTACTCTTTGTCACTTGTAAGGGGGGAAGTGGGAAAGGCGTTGATATATTGTTGTAGTTCTTCCACACAAATGTCTGAGACTGTGGTCTCTCTGTGGGACTGATGAAACTTTAACTACACAGCCTCATCAACACCCTGAAAGATGTGACTGCTTGAAACACTATAATTTCCTCCCTAACAACCATTTGATTATTATATGTGTTGAAATGGCCGGTATTGGCTCGGAAGGTATGAAATCCCATCTAATTTTAGTTTAGACATTATAGAAAAGGTGATTGAAATGCAAAATTGTCAACAAGATTATCAAAAGTTGGGTGTAATAACTTTTTTATAAGGATTGATTCCTTTACGGATTTGGTGTAACTAGATGCACATGCATGGTCCCATGTAAGTGTGACAAGAAGATAATTTCTGTAGGTAGTGATGATGATTCTAAATATCATTTGTATAAGCATGCAACTAAAAAGAGAGAGAGTATTAATGGGAGCATATGTTGCTGAGTTTTGTGTAGAGTGAGTGTGGGACATTTGTACACATATATATAGTTAATAACTGTGTTGGGAGAGGCTCAGATATTTCAAAGCAGTGAGTTGAATAATTTCAAGATGATTATCTATTAAAACTTTGATTCTAATAGTCTCAAAGGGTTTGTACATTCTTGACAATATGAACAACCAAAAGGAAGAATAGTAGATAAGATAACCATGCCTAGCTGCCACGTAAAAAAAGCATTCAAAGTTCAAACTTGGCACCGCCTTTAGGTTTGAAAATTATTACGTCAATGCATACTTTTAAAACTATGTTGCCCATCGAAATGATCAAACTGCTTTTCAGTTTTCACCCTGATATCGTATTGGAAGAAGGAACTTTGAACTATGATAAAAAACAAAGAAAAATTCAAAACTACGGAAAGATTGCAAGCAACTCAGTGACAGAGTAAACTACAAAACCAACTAACTAGTATGATAATTATTATGGTTTTGTAAATAGGATAGAGAGGTGCCATTTCGTCAATATTCAAACCAAACTGATAAAATTATAGAAGAAATTTATAGAATATGATAAGAAAAGGAATTGCTGGTTGTAGTAACTTTTTTGGACAAGGTGTGTGTGCTTCTATTCAAACGTGGGGGGTGATTGGTCCTATATAGATCTATTGGTTTTGGATCCATCCAAGATATATTGGGAACACATGTGCAAAAAAGCTTCTTGCTTCCAATTCAATTTAAATCTTCTACAATGTGATGTGGACGCAGAGGTACCACACCCCTCCCAACGTTCATTATAGGCCCTAGTGATGATATAAGAAAGTGACCTAATACTATCAGTTGAAATGTTCTTCTCAAGATCCCTCAAGAAGTCTAGAATATAGCTTAATGTTACAATGTACAGGCATATATATGTTTTGGCTTAATACACTTGATGGATAATTGAAGTATATATAGAGCAATGAGCTTATCATTGGACATATTTTAGATGTTTATGTACAAATCAATGCCAAACCTAATCTAAACATGATCCAGTTATATATGATATAACTCTTTTTAATGCCACACTACTTCATATATATTTTAAATTTCAATGTTGGATTATATGTTACTTACTATTGGTCTTAACATGTACACCAAATTTAATGTAAATTGAATATTATTTATCATTCAATCTATAAATTCAAGTCTTATCTCAGTATAGTTTTAAAAGACAAAAAAGAAGAAGATATTTAAGCATTTTATAGATGAGAGAATTCTTTATATCTAATTATATAAAAAATTTACAAATATATTAAGGGAAAAGAAGAAAAAGTATTTCAACAATAAATTTATCATAATATATATCCAACAAATTAAAAATAGTTAAATACCGTAACAAGTCCAAATTAAAGTTACAACATATAATTTAAAATGTAGCTTAATTGGTGTCTTCTAATATTTTTAATAAAGACAATCAGATTTAAAATAATCAAATTTAAATTACACAGTATATTATCTTCACCCTAAAAAGGACAGCCCATTAAAGATGTACTATCAAGCAGTTGCCTTCAATGCTCGGAAAAAATAAATTGTGAAGACAGTTAAAAAGAATTTGATACACGCAAAAAAACACATGGGAAAGGCCAAAGAATAGTAGATGCCAGAAGAACATCTCCCGCAAACATGTAAAACTCCAGATTAACCGATTAAAAAGACATACAAAACACCAAATATAATTTAACCTATTATCAAGTACACATACAAGACACCAGATATAATTGATGATAATAATGATATGGTCACAATCACCTCGCGTGAATAAAGATTCAGGAACTATAAACGTATCTGTATGATTTTTCCGAAGAGAAGGTGGATCTGATTGATCTATTTTGGAAAAATGACAAATTAAATTATGGAAATAGTAGGGGCTTGGCACGACTTCTTCGATAGCACACTATTCAAGTTTTAAACAAGATTGAGCAGTGATTGTTGCACACAGTGTATGTACGTATACACTGTGTGCACCAGGAATTACGGTCTATTTTTATCAAAATGACATCAAGCACTTGATATATAGAGTGCAATGCTATACTTTTTTTTAATTTTCTTAGAAGACAATGCTATACAAAACAGATGTTAAATATATGCAAGTGGGATTTTTTTTTTTTTTCCATATAATATAAAAGAAGATGAAACCCCACCACCTCCGCTCCTTATAAAATTTAAATACTTCTCACTCTTCTAAGTCTAACCATTGAGCTATTGAGCACATACACACACTGTCTCTCTCTCGCTCCCTCTCTCTCTCTCTCTCTCTCTCTCTCTCTCTCTCTCTCTGTGTGGTGTGAGCGTGCGTTAGAAAAAAGGAGATCCCACCATCAAACACATAGCTCTACAAATCCTTCATATTGCTCAGACACTGAAAACACAAAGGAAACAAGAAAAGAAGACCAGGCCAAAAGAAACAAAGATGGTTGCAGCAGAGAAGCCCCAAAAGCACCCGACAATGCAAGAGGTACGAAATCTCATATATTCCTACAAAATCTTCTTATCTTTTCCAAGTCCAATATGGGGTTGGAGCTTTAACCCAGCCCAGTAGTACCAACACCTTCTATGGTACTCAGTGCTTGGAGTTCGAATCCCAACTTCCCCTTATTTGCGTACCTAAAATAAATTCAATATACAATGTGATACTTTTTGCTTTTTTTTTTTTTAATCTTTAGGTGGTGGAGGAGCTAAAGAGAACGACCGGCATAGGATTCCCTTTAGCAGCCACAAGCTTGGTGGGCTATCTGAAAAACATGGTCTTAGTCGTGTGCATGGGAAGACTAGGAAGCCTAGAGCTAGCAGGTGGGGCTTTAGCTATTGGCTTCACCAACATCACTGGCTACTCAGTCCTCTCAGGCCTTGCCATGGGCATGGAGCCCCTTTGCAGCCAAGCGATTGGTTCAAGAAACTTCTCCATAGTAACTCTTACTTTACAAAGAACAATTCTCATGCTACTTCTTGCTTCGTTCTCCATTGGATTAATATGGATGAACCTTGAACCTCTCATGCTTATCCTTCACCAAAACCCAGAAATAACGAAAGTGGCAAGCCTATATTGCCGCTTTGCTATCCCTGATCTCATTGCCAATAGCCTTCTTCATCCCCTTCGTATTTACCTTCGTAGCAAAGGCACAACATGGCCTTTAATGTGGTGCAATCTACTAGCAATTCTTCTACACATTCCTATCACCATCTACTTGGCCTTCACACTTGGTCTTGGGGTACGAGGAATAGCAATCTCAACATTTGTAACCAACTTCAACACCCTGTTGTTTCTAATTTGTTACATTTTCTACACTCGTACCCCTGAGGATCCTTTGTACATGCCAATGTTATCACAACCTTTGCCTTTTCCGTTTCCTTTTACTACTTCCACATCATCTCAAAGAGAGGAATGGGCTACGTTGCTTGGATTTGCTATACCAAGCTGTCTAGCTGTTTGTTTAGAGTGGTGGTGGTACGAGTTTATGACAATCCTAGCTGGCTACCTTCAAAATCCAAGAGTGGCACTTGCAACATCAGCTATAGTAATACAAACCACATCACTCATGTATTCATTACCAACAGCACTGAGTGCATCAGCATCAACCCGAGTAGGGAATGAGCTTGGAGCAAATCGACCAGATAGGGCCCGTTTGGCCACAACGGTAGCCATAGGATTGGCCCTACTGAGTTCATTAGTGGGCTTGTTATGGACCACTCTTGGAAGAGAACCATGGGGAAGAGTGTTCACAAAGGATAATGAGGTTCTAAAACTAACTATGACTGTGCTGCCTATAATTGGACTATGTGAACTAGCAAATTGTCCACAAACCACAAGTTGTGGGATACTAAGAGGAAGTGCTAGGCCAGGTATCGGGGCAGGAATCAATTTTTATTCTTTCTACTTGGTGGGTGCACCCGTAGCTATAGTCTTAGCCTTTGTTTGGAAGCTAGGGTTTGTGGGTCTTTGTTATGGCCTTTTAGCAGCTCAAATTGCATGTGCAGTCTCCATCTTAGCTGTGGTGTTCAACACTGATTGGGAGAGAGAATCTTTAAAAGCCAAGGACTTGGTGGGAAAGACTAGTATTAGTGATGCATCTTCACTGGCAGACCAAACAGTCAAACAAGAAGAAGGTGGTACTGATCTTGGGTTTCTCAAAGAAAAGGAATTTGAAAAGTGAAAAAAAAAAAAAAAAAAAAAAATCAAACACAGATTTGAGGAACAACAAGCAGCAGAATTTGGATTTTAACATGACAAATTCAACGTACACTTTTATTTTATCAAGCCACCTTATATGTACGTGTCTCTTTTGCTTTGTCCTTTTATAATATTATTTTTGTCTCTATTGTCTGTCTCCATGCATATTGGTCTGATTAAAAGTTGGGTTGTAAGCAGATGATGCTAGAGTGACTAGATATTATTTCTTTTTTTTCTTTTTCTTTTTTTTCTTAAGCTGTTGTGAGGTGAGCTAATTAGGTCGACTTATTCTTCATTTTGCCAATGTAACAGCCTTCTTTCTCTACTTTTATTTCATCATGTGTAATATAGCCCATTTAGCCAATTAGCCGTATTCAACTGGAATTTTCTTTTTCATATATAAAAATTGAAGTGAATTATAAGTTCAAATTAAGCTTGTGTTTAACAAGGGACAATTTTTTGACAACATACTCAAATGAAAAATTGTGATTGAAACAATATCAGTTCCACATCAGTCTATAATTGATACCATTTTTGCTATGCACTAATCACACGTGACGTTAGCACTTGTAAACAATTTTATATTTTTAGATTTATTATTCAACAAAAGATGAATTGTCTTTATCTATATATGGACCTTCATAAAGCAATTATTATCTTACTTATCCTGGAAATTTTCTTCTTGTGTATTAATCTAAGAAGAGTATTATTGTGTTTCGATATGTTTATTTTTATTGGCTTATTTTGTTTAGAAGATTAAATTGTGTGAAAGCATATATATAGCATATAATTAGAAAGCAAAAAAGAAAAGAGTGAGGTTTATTAGTTTATAACTTACAACAAGTGTTTGGGAAATTACTAGACTTTTTCTAACAAAAGGTTTTAAAAAGTAGTAATACCTAATCAAACAACCAAAAGAAGTCAAAAAAAAAATATGCTTTCCTAATTAAGCACACACCTTTGTCCATGTGTGCAAATATTTTATAAAAAAAATGTTATATTCATAATATATTTACAACAATCTTAGTTGGTAAAATTATTATTTGTTCTAATTTAGGTCCATCTGACCCCTAGCTATAACAGTCAATAATGATTTATCATATAAGATTTATTGTGAAATTGTTGTAAAACTAATATGGGAGTAAATCAACAATTATGAAGCAGACGTGGAAACACATGCACATGTGGATATGTATGGGCACCTAATAAAATAAAGCATGCATGTGAGTAGGCAAGAGATGGTACCTTGATGACAATGGTACTAACCGAACGTGGAATATAATTCTGTAAGGTCATCACTCACCACGTTGGAATTACAGTAATATGATTCGAAATGCGAAACTTTATACATAGATCCATTTCATCTATATATATATATATATACACACACACACACGAGTAGCATAGTAACATATATACATAATAATATGGGTATAAAATGAAATTGTAAGAGACATGCAATTTTCCTATATGGTAATGAAAAATAATGCCTTATCCTCTGAAAATGACATACGAGTAGCATAGTAATATATATACGTAATAATATCAGCAGGGCCGGCTCAACGAATTTGGGGGTCCTAGGCGAAAGTTTTAAATGGGGCCCTTTATTATATTTAATTATAAATTTATATATTGTTTTTAATTAAAATTTTTTTTTTTTTTTGAGAAAGAAAATTTATTTTTCTTGATTTTGAAGAGGCAAAATTACTAATTAAATTTTTGCATTCAAGTAGACATTTGTAATTAAGAAATATTTATGAATAAATGAAACACAATCTATAATAAAAAAAAAATTACAATTTAACTAGAATAATATAAATTTAATGTATAAAACAATAGAACCTGGTTTATGAAATACACAATTGCAACTTTACTTAATATGATCACTTTACATTTTAAACCTGCACAAAAAAATTAAAATTAATATTAATACAAAGTAAATTATTCTAAATTTATAATTTTGTTATCAATACTTTTTTTTTTTTTTTTGTGTAGTATTATACTTTTTTTTTTTTTAGTAAAATGTATAAGACTCAACTTGCTTAGATCCCTTAAGACCAACCCACTGACAAAATGTGTAGGACTTAAACTTGATCCACACTAAGACTAAGACCAGCCTAGGGCCCAGTATCCCTCCATGGCTCCATCCCACTAAATCTGATTTCTTAAAAAAAAAAAAAAAATTGTGTAAGACTAGAGAAGTCTAGAATCCCTGCTTTAAATCTTTAAGGGGTCCATTCGGACCATTCCATAGCTAGATGGCCTTCTAGAGAATTCTAAATTTGAAAGAACAAACAAAAAAGAGTACAACTAAACAAGAGGCAAAATTACTAATTAAATTTCTGCATTCAAGTAGACATTTGTAATTAAGAAATATTTATGAATAAATGAAACACAATCTATAATAAAAAAAAAATTACAATTTAACTAGAATAATATAAATTTAATGTATAAAACAATAGAACCTGGTTTATGAAATACACAATTGCAACTTTACTTAATATGATCACTTTACATTTTAAACTTGCACAAAAAAATTAAAATTAATATTAATACAAAGTAAATTATTCTAAATTTATAATTTTGTTATCAATACTTTTTTTTTTTTTTTGTGTAGTATTATATTTTTTTTGTTTAGTAAAATGTATAAGACTCAACTTGATTAAGTCCCTTAAGACCAACCCACTGACAAAATGTGTAGGACTTAAACTTGATCCACACTAAGACTAAGACCAGCCTAGGGCCACTATCCCTCCATGGCTCCATCCCACTAAATCTGATTTCTTTAAAAAAAAAAAAAAAAAAAAAAAAACCCGTGTAAGACTAGAGAAGTCTAGAATCCCTACTTTAAATCTTTAAGGGGTCCATTCGGACCATTCCATAGCTAGATGGCCTTCTAGAGAATTCTAAATTTAAAAGAACAAACAAAAAAGAGTACAACTAAACTAAAAACCCAGCAGCTCCTCTTCAAAAAAAAAAAAAAAAAAACTCAGACACCCAGCAACTGAAGAAGATGAAAGAGGCAAAGGAAGAGAAAACAAAAAAGAACCTGAAATGAAGATCTGTGAACACTCTATTGCCAACACCAATCGATGAGTAAGTCAACTAAAAAGAGTGTTTTTTTTTTTTTTTTTTTTAGAATCAAGGTGGAGAGAGTCAGCGAGTGAGAGTGTATTTTTTTTTTTTTTTTCTAGCTTCTCTTATTTGTTTCTTCTTTCTGCGGTTCTGCCTTTAAGTTTAAGATTTTTGCCTTTTTGCAATCTTTTCTTCTACAAGCAAAAGATTTGGGGATGGGAATAGTGTCACTTCAGTGTGAGAAACAACTCTCTGCTTTTCTTTTTTTTTTCTTCAGATAATGGGAATTGGGATTAGCTTTCATGTCAGTTCACGGGCTCCCTTTTTTTTCTTTTTTTTTTAGCTGAGAAAGTATTATTATATAATATATTATTGCTATTTGGGGGCCCCTTACCAGCAAGGGGCCTTAGGCCGTGGCCTAAATGGCCTATAGCTTCAGCCGGCCCTGAATATCAGTATAAAATGAAATTGTAAGAGACATGCAATTTTCATATACAGTAATGAACAAATAATGCCTTATCATCTGAAAATGACTTGGTGGTGATGGTGATAATAATAAAAATTGAAAAAAATGGTGATCTTTTTTGACGTTATTACCTTGTGTTGCCAAAAATCTCTATCACGCAGATATCCCCATGCAATAAAGTTTTTAAAAGGTATGTTTGTACTTCTATGGCACGGGAAAACGACATTTTACCCAACAATAATGCTACCTTTTGGTTCAAAAAATATTTATAAAATTTAAAAACTCTTACAGATATGTCATATTTGGGTCGGTCCAACTCAAGATTTCGTTGAACCCTACCTGTAATTAATTAAAATCTAATTGCTTATATTAACTTTGGTCCCTCTTCTTCTTCTCAAAAAAAAAAACTTTGGTCCCTCTTCTTCTCAAAAAAAAAAAAAAAAAGGTTCCTCTTGCTTACTTTATCAGTCAATTAAATAGACTCAACTTTTATATTTTGAATCTAGGATTTTTATCTTGGTCGGTGTCGGTAAAACATTTCTTCCAATAGCAAGAGTTTCATAAATGAAAAGTGTGACATTAAAAATGGTGTGAAGGTCTCATTTTACCAAACTAGCTTTAGAAAGATTCACTATTTCTAATTTGAAATTCAGTAATCAGGGACTTATATATCAATTTTTAACTAGAGGCCAAATAAAATAGAAGATTAGGGGCATCCTATAATCAATATAGGTCGGTTAGTTAAGAATTATATAACTTGAGAATTATGATTAAGCAAGTCGGGCTAATAATTATGGGTGGAAAAACTGGCTATGTACTTTTAATGATTTTCTAGGTTGTAATAAAGAAGAAATCATTGCATAATGTCGGGGATTCACCCTGGATGGGTTGAGATTATAACATTATGGTAGAATGGTATGAAAAGATTACCTTATATTTGGACGGAGAGAAGAGACAAATAGTTACAAATAGAATGAAAAGTTAATTACCTATATTTTATATGAATTGAGATTTTAAAATTATGATTTAATGATTTTAAACTTAAAAGATTACCTTATAATTAGATTATCCTTTATTTTAACACGTATTGGGATTCTAAAACTATGGTTTAATGATGCAAAAAGATTAGTTTATATTTGGATGGAGAGAAAAGACAGATAATTTAATAGTGTGAAAAAATACCATATATTTAAATTAATATTAAGATTTTGATATTACGGCTTAATGATACGAAAAGAAAGGAAGTGGGAAACAGTTTCATAGTGTGAAAAGATCACACTATATTTAAACTTGTATTCAGATTTTAACAATATTGGTTGACTGTGTTCAGTGACGAAGCCAGGAATTTAGGTCGGGGGTCAAGATTAAAAGACAATATTGAAAGTAAAAAATTAATCTAAAAAAATTAATCAATATTAATAACAAAATAAATAAACTACTATATAATAATAATTGTCATACAAAATCTAACATAAAATGTAAATTTTAATTTATTTTTTTTTACCCCTATCTTATTTTACTCAATTGCCTTCGACGATTTTTTATATTTTGAAACTACTGCATGATTTCTTCACACTTAATAGTCTTGAATATATCTTTCTCAATATATGTGACTAAGCAATCATTCATCCACTGATCTCCTATTCAATTAGATAATTGATTTTAATTTTGTTCATTGCCCAAAAAACTCTTTCAACGATAACTGTTGCAATTAGTAAGATCAATGCCAAAGCCACTAATAAATAATCTTTTTTTTTTTTTTTTTTTAAGAAACCACTAATAAGTAAACTAATGGATATGTCATATGAAACATTTTTTTTTTAATTATTACCAACTGGGACCCATGGTTTTATACTATAGTTATACGTTTTTGTTTTAAAAAGTCCATCAAGCTATTATGTAGTGTGTTCAGACTCCTATTGAACTATTCAATGTAGAGATTTTTTTTTTTTTAATAAATGGGATCCATTGGTTTTATATATTAGAATTGTAGTAGGAGGAGACTGAGAAAAGGTACCATGAATTGATAAAAAAAAAAAATATAATAATAAATAAAAAAAAATTGTCTTTTGTGTCAAGGGGGGCAAATAAGGCCTTTTAGGTCATTATAATATTATTAGTAAAAAAATTTGAAAGTTCAGAGGGGGCACCTGCCCCCCTCGCCCCCCTTCCCTCCGCCCCTGACTGTGTTAGTGTAAAAAAATTAACCTATATTTGAAAAGAGATCGAGTTGAGAAGAAGAGAGTGAAAGGTAACTAAAATATAATTCTAAAAAAATGTGAATCTTAACGCTTTAGGTGCTGTAATTAGGAATTAATATTGTTTAATGAGATGTTATCCCCGCTAGCTATAACAATACTTGTACCTCTATCAAGTAATTTTGTGTGCTATTAAAAACAAATTGTGCTATTGGAAGATGGATCTAGTTAGGCTATTGAAAATAGGATTTTTAAGGCTTAATGTATATAATAGAACTTAATGGCTTAATGCAATGTCACATCAAAAGAAAGAAGAAGAAAAAAAGTGATTAAACTTTATTGAGCAATTCAACTACAAAAAAACCAAAAGACCCCACTTCAAAATTTTCAAATCCAATTGCCTTTTTTATACCTTGAGAAAGCTATAAAATATTGAATCATTTATTCAACAAAGTCCAACAAAAAGCTTCCTTCTAGTATGTAGAACCTAAATATTATAGGTAGAATGCATTAATGGACTTCGCATTGGCTTCATAAAGTTTCATGGATCCCATTTTTAAAGGGTTATTGTCCAAAATCACTGATTGCAATGCATGCATGTTGCATAATATTGCTTCCACTTGCCTTAAACTTTTTTTTTTTATATAGAATCTAAACCCCTAACCTGCCCTATAGAGGAGGCCTTTTCTTCCACTCACTTGGCCTATATGTTGGAGCCTAACTTTCTCTTATTAATTTCTTTTTTCTCTCATTTTATTGAATGCTAGCCCCTTTTTTTTAAAGAGAGAGAGAATGGTACCCATTTGACTTATAGATCATTAGCATTTGTCATGTTAGTGTGCCAAAGCCTAGAAAACTAAGAAAAGGCTTTGCGATCGAATTGAATTTTACTTCCATGACAATGATGTAACCCAACTTAATGGTGAACTAAATAGATAAGATAAAGTATTTGAACCTTTTTAATCCACAAGAAACTGTCACAATTAGGACATCCCTTGGCTTCAAGCTATGAGTTATATATATGTATGATATGACAAGAGGAATTTAGGGCTTAGTGCTAAAGATGGCCTGAATAAACTGACTTATTTTCTAGAGTGATTTTTAGATTTCAAAGTACACCAATTAAGACCAGACAATATGCTAAGATTAAATTATTAGCTAAAACTCATAAGCCAAACGGGTGCTCAAACTCTTAGACCAAATTTTCATTTAATTAAGCAATATGCAATCATTTAATGGCTAAACATCACTCATATAAAGCTAGATTACATAGATGTGCGCTAGACCAAATTGTAGCACGCTGTATTAATTTATTCACGTCCTCTAGTCCTAATTACTCCATCCTTTTTTATCTTCTCCTTTTAGGGTGAGTGCTTGGGGATTTTAGGGAGGATAAAATGTGTATATATATATATAATAAACTTTATGAAGAGTATTTGGTTGGAAGGGGGAGTGAAAATGTGTGGTAGGGCCCGACTATGTTCTCTCCAAACCCGCCAAAAAATTTTCTCTCCAAAATGGAGAGAAAACTAAGGAGAGAGAAAATCACTCACCTAAGCTTACCAAAATGTCCATCTGCGTAGTGCACATGCCACATGGGCCCCCTTTTTTTTCATCCAGAGCTCTTTTTTTCATCTAGGACTTTTTTTTTCCCACTTGCACTGCACATACACAATTATTTTTGCTAAAAAATGTGTTACTTTTTTGTTTGCAAATACACAATTTTTTTGCTAAAATATATATATATATATATATATTTTTTTAATTTATTTAATGAGGACATAATTGTAAATTTATACCAGTTTCACTTTTCCATCCTCTCATTTTTCTTCTTAACCTAACAAATAAGTTTTCATTTCTCCACTTTTCCATCCTCCCAACCAAAGACAAATAGGAGAAAACTAAATTTTTTTTCTATCCTCCCACTGTTCTATCCCCTCCTCATTTTCTATATCCTCCCACTTTTTCACTTCTCAAACCAAACAGACCCTTAGTTTTAAGTAGTACTTATTATACAGAAGGGCCTCAAGTGGTGACAACTACAACAACTTGAGAAAAATCTATTGAATTCTAAGTGGGATTAAGAATGTCTTAAACCAGTTTAAATCACTATTATATTCTAATTGATAAGGAATTAAAGATAGGATTTCTTTTAGTTATTATTATTATTATTATTATTATTATTATTATAGATACGGTAGAATTTAAATTTAAGCAATCCATTTCACGATGATTGCTCTTATCAAGCGAAAACATTAGTTAATTTTTAGTGTAGGTGGGATTCAAATCTCAGATCTTTCTTTTAGTGTAAGCAGGGTTTAAACCTCGAATCTATTATTTAACAATAAAAGACTTTACCGATTAAGTTAATTGGTAGCACTTATGTAATCTTTCTTTGATAAAGGAATATGTAGATTTTATTTATTTTAAAGTAACAAGTTTTATTTATCTCCTCTTCAGCTCAGAGGCGGGGTCCTCCAAAAGGACCAAAACTACACTAAATCCTTTGTAAACTTAAAATCTTCATATAGAAAAAAAAGATCTTTCTTATTCCATTGGCTAGATTTAAGAGTTCTTTTTTTATTTTAAAGCCAGATTTAAGATTTCTTAATTACCACCAGTAAGAGCATAGGCACAACCGGACAAACTATTTCGAAGCCTAAGTTTAGACTTTAAACGGAGCCGAAGAAATTTATTTGGGCTTTCAGGCCCACGAAGCCCATTACGTTAAAATTGGTCAAGAAAAAAAATTCTAAAGTGGGTAAGGCAGACCCAACTATCATGCCCAACTCAAAGTTCAACCAAACACTTTTTCTTTTTTGGGCAAAAAGCAGTCAGCCATTAGTCAAGGACTCAAACAAAAACAAATAATAATAACAATAATAATAATTTCACCTAAAAATCATAAACACCATGGTTTGCAAGTTTGGGCCTTATAAATGAAGCGACTCTTTGGATACTCATAGGCCCACTTAAAATATTGGTTGCACCACACTTTTTTTTTTTATAATATTGCTACGTAAGTTTAAAAACATGTTTTCAGTTTTTAAATAATATTACACGTATTTTTATATACTTTTTCACCCACACGTATTTTAAAAAAAATTAAAAACTGTTATTTAAACATATATACCAAACAGGCTCTTATTCTAAGACCATAACAAATTATACACATATTTTCACAACTATTTTAAAATGGCATATTGTAACTGACTGCTTATTACTTTTACTGTTTTACGTGGACCATTTTTTTTTCACTACTCATAGCCAATCACATCAGATTGTTATAAAAATGGGCATAGAATTGGTTGTGATCCTATAATTTTTTTTTTCCACCGTGAAATACTAAAGGCAGCTAAAGAATGTTGATTGAGTTTGTCATCTTATGTACATAACCAAATAACCAATCAATAAGTACACCTATTAAGCTATTATTATGGAACTAGAACATCATAGACATTCGAGTTGCGCTGCGAGTTAAATATAAGTAAGGTCATTGAGGGAGGCATGACCTCTTTGAAAGGTTGTGAGGTCAATCCTGGTGGTCCAAGCCTGTGAAACAAAGTTTGTAACTTGCAAGCCCTTTTTAGAAAAGCTTTTTCTTATTTTCACTTTATTTACATTTTACACCACCATTTTTCTTTTTTTTGATCAACAATGACAATGTCTACTTTTCCATTTGTTTTCATCTTTATGGTGATCAAAACTAACTAAGCTGACAGTGACTAATTGGGCATCATAAGTATGTACTTGGTCTTTCATTTCCCAAAAGGCCAAAATGAATAAGTACAATGTACATGCAGCTCTGGAGTTTTGCTCCTTGGTATGGGGATTGGGGACCAACCATATATCATCATGGTTCATTGAATACCAGTATACCACCAATGGATTATGGGGTCATTTTTATGTTGAAAGGAACTAATGGTATAAATAGAAAAACAATTTAACATAATTGTTTGGGGGTAGTGTTGGTTGCGTTTGTTTTATTTTTGTGAATTACAAAAAGAGAAGTTCAAAAATTGATGACATGGAACTCCATATGTAATTGTATATTCTCCAGTGGCGTTCATTAAATTGGGATAAAATATTGTTTTGGATAGGAACTAGGAAGGTATCTTTGTATGAAGTATAAGCTAATTTCAAGGTTATTTGCCACTGTAATGGCTGGCATGTTGGATTATGTTTTTTATTTGAGTTTTAATCCTCGGTTAAAGCGTGTCCTTAGGATATCTTTTAATGAGCCAAAGTTTTAATATTATTTTTATGAAAAATATAAAAATTGTTAAAAAAATAATTTGTTTTTTCTTTTTTCATAAAAATTTTCTAAAATTATTTCTTAAACCAATATTCTTAGAGCATCCATTAAATTCTCCATTAATTCCTAATAGAGCATAAAATGATTCTGCTTGATTATAAAATTATATATATATATATATATAATTTTAAAGGTCACAACCAAATACATGAAAACAAGCTAATTTTTCAAAAAAAAAAAGGGGGTTATTTTCTAGTAAATATTTTAGGCCAAATGAAAATAAGTGAGAATTTCATGTGGCTAATGAGTCTTAAGCCAGGAGTTAGTGTTTGAGTAAAAATCTTAATCCCACATTGATAAGGAGACTGAGTCCTTATTAATTTATAAATATTTTAAGCTATTGAGATTAATTTTGCTTGGATAATTTCTTATTGAACAAATCAGAGTTTGTTTATAAGTTATTTGAAATTTTTATTCCTTTTCCAGATTTAGAAAATACCACAACTAAAATTTTCTATCATTTTCAAATCATTTTAATAATTAATGAATATATTATAACCAAAAATATACCATACAGTAGATAAAATGATTTCATTTATGAAGTTATAAAACTTAGATTTATAAACATTGTATTAATATATATAGATACACACATAACATTTCATATTTTTTAAATTGAGTATCATGTTTATAAGTTTATTCACAAATATATTATAATGGTTGAATTTTAGTTCATTAAATAATTGAGTTTATATTATGATTTTTTTTTATTAGGTAAAAACACTACATAATTACCTCACCCTTCCCTCTCGCGGTTCGAATTGAGGCTCTCACGTTGGTATGGGAAGGTGTCATCAAACTCAACTCTGGTGGTAGTCTATATTAGAACTTGTTACTGGACTTATTTATTAAATAAACAAGTATAAATTTTTTTTTTCTTTTAACCTAGTGTGAGTTTGAATAGTGGCAGAAGTGGCATTTTGGGCTGCTGTATTTTTTTGGCTGACTCCCATATACAATTACGAAACTCGTAAATACGTAATTTTAAAAATTTTGCTTTAAAACTGAGCCTTATGATATTATTTATACATTTAAAAATTATTTTACTACAATATTTTTAACAATAAATTTTTAATTTTTAATAACAAACAATATTCAAACACATCTTTAATTCCTATCTATTGATTCACACCTTAGGCTCTAAACGTAGGAAGTAGGAACAAAGGAGAAAACAAAAAACAAAATGAAACCGACAAAAACATAAAGTAAGAAATCGTGCTTGACTTCAAAGTTCTTAACTTGCCTTTAAACTTTGGTCCTTGTATCCATGGATTGTCAACACGTATCATAAAGCTTTTTAGCTACGAAAATCTTGTGGAGGGCCCTTCTTTTTGTCTCAACGTTACAAAACAATTGGTCCCCTTACCGCTGGTCGGACCCGCTTATAAGTTTGATTGACCGCTCACCTTAGTTGTTATGTTTTTAGATAAATTTTAATTGGCAAATTATTATTTTTATATACATATATATAAATTATGTCTGTGATATACTAAGTTAAAATTAATAATAATATATTAATATGTAATTTAAGGTTTATCGTAAAAATGTTATTATATATCATGGTTTGGATGATAAGGGTTTTCCTTGTAAACCACCACGTGGCGGATTAGAATGATGGGGCGTAGGGTTGCACTGAGAACGATGGAACTGAGTTTGAAGTTGAAGTTGACATGACGTGTAAGTTTTTAACATAAATTGACCAGTGTTTGGAAACAAGTTATATTTATCTTGTAGGGTTTTCGGTTCAATTCCTAAAATTATCCCATCCTTAATTTAACCTAACCCAGTGTTGTAAGTCCCAACAAAAAACGAAACAAAAGAGTCCTTGTGCGCAGTCAGCGATGGCTACTTGACAAAGAACTTGTCATGGACACTAGCTTCGCAACTAAAAAGGAACATCAAGATGGGGATTTGAGATGGGGATTGGCGAACAGCCCAAAAGCGATGGAGATATTTATCTTTAGCGGAAATTAAAATTCAATCTTTAATACTTTTATGAATATTCTGCTATTAGTACAAATGGCAAACTTTCAGCATTATTTGGACAGAATGATATTGGACGGATACAAGATTGATGCGTATAATGTTTGTGTCGCATCTAGTGTATTCAAAACCTAATATAAAAATCTGAACACAAATTATCATTGGACGAGAATTAGCGTACTCACAAAACTTTTAAAGATGGAGCTTAACTCGTTAGAGCATCCACATTGATAGAGCTATAGTTTCAGCTATTTGATACTACAAAAAACTACTTTATCTATTTTACCTTCTTACTTTACAAAACATTCAATATCATTAATTTTATTTTAACTTTCAACACAATAAAATAATATATCAACTACAATAAAAATAAAAAAGTTTTTTTTTTTTTTTTTTTACTATTGAGCTACGGTGCATAGTTATCTTTGGCTGCCCACTATAGCAAAGAAGCCAAAAATTTTGGCTATAGCTCCGCCAATGGAGCCTTACTTTTGCATTTGCTAATGCTCTTATTTTACCGTGCCATGGGAATGTTTTATGGATTTGAATAAAAATACTAGCTAGTTCAACCTTGTGAAGTAAAATAACCCTGTCACGTGCCTTTAAGTTTAACTCCTTAGATACACTATAATTTATGTAGTCAAAAACTGTTAAAACTTGGAGTTAACTCATTATTCTAACATGCTATGGGAATGTTTTACGGATTTGATACTCACAAAACTTTAAAGTTTGAGCTAATTGTCACAAAACTTTCAAGGACTCAAGGTTTATTGACTTTAACATTGTTGATAAGCAAGACAAAATTACTAATAGTAAGTAAACATTTAGGTTTACTCTGAGTCCGTTTAGATAGCACTTATTGTTACTGAAAGTTGATAAAAACTGATTGTTGTTGAAAACACTGTAGCAAAATAATTTTTAAATGTGTAAATAGTATTGTGGGACCCACTTTTAATATTAAATATTGCGTAAACAGTACATAAACAGTGTATTTTGTCCCCCCAAAGTCAACAAGTGCGGCCAAAAAAAAAAAAAAAAAGAGAAAACACACAGGAAGAAAATGCACCACAACTAAACCTTCTATCCAAACCCACACTCTATCTTTTTGTTATACAGATGGTGGACCCAATGGTTAACATTATTGTGTACTCTTATCTATTTGTTAAACGGATGGCGGAACCCAATGTTTTACATTATTTTTTTATATTAAAAATAAAAACTATTCATACCAAACTATAATGTTTCTTATGTTAACTATAAAATTAGAAACACAATAAAAATTCATGATAATTTCATAAAATTTTAAATTAGTCTTAACTCTCATATAAGAATTCACCCCAATTTTTAATATAGATTGTTTTAATAGCCCATGTATGATGTCGTAGAAATATTTATCATCCAAAAAAAAAAAAGGAAAACCAGAGTTTTTGTTTAAAGAAATGCCTTGAGAAAGGAAAAATGTATAGAACTTTTCAATGAGATAGTGCTTTTACATAAACTTTTAAAAGTCCACATTTTTCGATGTCATTATTTTAGTATATGTTTTTCTATTTGAGTTTAACTTCAATAGATAATCTATATTTATAATATATATGATAATTTATATCTAACTCAAAAATGTAGTGAAATTGCTGTGAATTTTTGTTACGAAAGATTCACTAGTTGATTAAACTCAGTAGATAATTCCATTTTTTTTTTCTTTTCTATTTTTCTTGTCCATAATTTCACAATTAACATCAAGGAACATTTTGGAGCCATTCAATGGATAATCTATGTATAATGTATTATGTCATTCTTCATATAAGGGTAGGTTCCACTTAGCGTGCGTTTGTAACACACGAAAAATGTGCATTCCAGTGTTTAGCTGAAATAATGGTGGGTCTCATGCATTGTTCACGAGACTCGCAAGTACTTTTTTTTTTCAAAAAAATAACTTCAAAACTAAGTCCCACGGCACTATTTACACATTTAAAATTTATTTTACTACAGTGTTTTCAATTTTCAGCAATAAACAGTATTTAAACAGACTCTTATATGAAAGAAAGGCCTAATAGTTATTGGGTGCATAATGACATATTTCATATAAGATTAAGAAATAAGAATGCAAGTCCCCTTAGTCACATAAGCAAGTCTACCAAAAAGGAGTTGGGGGGGGGGGGGGCGGGGAGGAGAGGAGGGGTTTGCATATGAGACTCTAACATATGCACCTATCTAACATCCTCCCTGAAATCAAGCCTTTTATAAATGTTAGTAATTATAAGATTTTCACCAATTTTAATATATTTTACTTATGGATTGTTGGCTTATATAATAGAGTAATCACAATTCACATCCACGTGTTTTTTCTTATGATTTTATCTATGTATCTCGGTTTTATGAGAATCTCTAGTTTGCAAAGCCAATATCTAATGCACTAAACATATATAACACCCACCTCTCACATGGAGGTGGGTCCCAGGCTTATGGGGTCCACCCCCATCTCAGGGAGTTATTGTATATACACGTTACATCTTATACTATTTTTTATCCTAGCCATTTCTTTTTCTCTCAGGTAAAATAGATGCAACTTTGTTTCAAAGGCCAATCTTATTGATGTTATGGTGAGATAATATGGAGGTCCAAAGGAAACATGATTTGGGATAAAATATTAGGTTGATTTTGTGATTTTTGGATTTTATTTACTTGATTCTAGATATTTTAAAAACTTTCCTGGTTATATTAGAACTTTGTTATGGTAATGTATCAATTAAGATCTATTTAGGAGTATTCGTACCTGGAAAATAGTTTTGTAGTCTTTAAATATGCTTGTAATCTATAAAACAAAAATGAAATCTATTGTTAATAAGATTGTTATTAGTTTATTTTTCACTCATCCAGTGAATTTCAAAGTATTTCTTGTGAATTCAGAAAAACACCTCCTGGATTTAAAGAGATGATTTCCATTTTGCGTCAAAACGTGTTTATTGGGTGTTAAAAAAAAGTGACCACAAAATTGTTTATTTTAGGAATTAAAAAGAGAAGGGATTTAGAAGCAAGGGAGTCGATTCCGTACCGTACCAGCCGGTACCACCAGTATATACCGTACTAGCAAGCAAACCGGTACATATAACCCTCATGTTTCGTACCAGAAAAAAATACCGGCCGTACCGGCCAATTTCGGACAATACCGGTTGGTACCGGGCGTACCGGCCGGTACAGAAAAAAGTTTTTTTTTTTAATTTTATTTAGTTTTGTAATTTTTGAATTTTTGTTAGGGAAAAATGGTAATTTATTTGCATTAACTTATTAGCATTATTTGTTTTTTTAGTATGCAATGGTAACTTTTAAGCTTTTTTTTTTTTTTTTTCCTTTTAATTGATACTAAAGTCTAAAACCATGAATAATTAGTTCTGAATTGAGGAAATGTTTTATGGTAAACTTTTATATTTATTATAATATATACATATATACATATATTTATTTATTTATAAATATAAAAAATAGCGGTAAACCCGAAACGATACATCAGTATTGACCCGTATCCGAAATATATTGTATCGCTGGCCAAACTGGTACAACCTTCAGAACGGTATTGACTCCCTTGTTTAGAAGAGATCCTTTTTTCTCCCCCTATATAAGTAAAACATTTGAAATGGTATGATTATTAATAAAAATGTAGTGCAGGTACAATTAGTGCAGGATATGTAATCCAAGGGTGATTTTTTTTTTTTTTTTTTTTTTTTGTGGGGTGGAGGGGTATTGAGCTTCCAATGGGATTTATAGCTCATAAAGATTAAAAAAAAAAAAAAAAAAATTCGGTGAGTATGTTCAACACTCAACTAGTCGAATGCACTTCTCTCTGCCGTCTAGTACTGGATTTTGGCTCTTGGACAACAACTTAACAATGTGGGCCAAATTGGTCTTACTAATCTTAACGTTTCTCTAGAGGATACTGTTGTCGTGGACTCTTCCAGCTAGTTTGATTCATAGTGGCCAACAGGAATGCAAATAGGGTTATCGCAAATCTTTTCAAATTTGAGATAATGTGTGCCCAAAAAAAAAAAAGTTTTTCTTTCATAGAATTAAATAATATTACTTTCTAAAGTTTTAACTAAGAATTGCCTTGCGGTGAGTTATGTTTTAGTCTTATAAAATAGAGATTTTTATATTGAAAAGAATAAGATGAGTTATGATTGCCTAACGAAGTTAGTTTCGTCCGGGATAAATAAAGTCAAAATTTTCAAATCACATATGATATAAGCAACGATTTTAGGACAAATGGATAAAGACATAAAGTAATCACTTATCCTTAGAAGGAAAGAATATTACTTATAACAATGATATGCTTCAATACTAGTTGTTTAACGAAGAACTAATTAGCAAGAAAATGTTGATTAAAGAAAGAAAAGCAAGAAAATCTTCAAATGACAGATTAAACTTTCTTTTTCACACGACCTGATCCTTCCATATATATGTATCCTGGTCACAATTTACAACAAAACCCTTATCTGTTATCATCCATGAAAAACGAATAGAAAAAGAAAGCCCTCCTCTTAGTAGAGTGGATTTACATGATATCAATATGAAGTAATCAGGAGAGAACACGTGCCCCAATCCACACCAGTTCCCTGTAGCGCCGGCTTTTACATAAAGGAATCTTTGTACTGGGTAGCTACTGCAATAAAATTTTGTATTTTTGTGTAGTGTAGTAGTAGTAGGGATTTGTAGCAAAAGAGAAGGCAAAGCCAGAAGCCACATTGCTGCGACACCTCACCCTTTATTTGTAGCTCCGAGTTGTACCACCTGGAAAAAGCAGTGTTCTTTTACCTCCAAAGTAGCATTAAAACCCTCTCACCATCTCTATCTTTTCTTTTTTTCTTTTTTCTCTTTGAGCTTATCATCGAACACTGTGCTTACTTGCTCATCTACATCAAACAAATTATACTTGACAACTTTGTTATAACACTTGTTTTCTTCCACTCATGTTGGGGCCCCTATTGACATCGTTTCCTTAGAGCTAAAGTTTCCCATCCATTGCTTGATCATGAATTTATGGGATAAGACACACAGACACTATTTTTTTTTTTTTTTTTGTTATTATGTTCATGTTTATGGCATCTAGTTTTTTGTTTTTCAGTGTACTGATTTTGACTGTACTTATTGTCCTTAATCCCAATTCTATTTTATTGTAAGGTTGCAATATATACATGTTGCCAAAAATTCCAATGGGCTTCCAGGTTGTCGTTTTCCATTTATCCTTAATCCTTATCATAAATTTCGTGAATTATGTCTCATGTTAGTTGAATTTGTCAAGCTATAAATATATGTAACCATCACCCAGAAATATCTAAAAAAAGTATGTATGGGCTAAAGTATTAGTAGTCTACTGTCTACTTCTAGCTAGTTGATGGACATCATTTCATGCACTGTAAGATAAATCTCACCTTGTAATGTGTTTTATTTTTTAATTCACTCTTCCAATTATTTGAGGTGGCCCAGTTTCACCTTTAATTCAACTTTCAGTACTCCCAGAAAAAAGGAAAATCATTGTGCAGAGTCTGCAGACCAGTTAGCAGAAGCAATAATGGAAATTTTTTGACCACAAACCGTAAGATAGTTGTGAAAAATAATGTAATAAATATGATATGGTCTGTAATTACTATGAAAGAATTAGCTGAAGGAGAATTTTTGTGATATATTCTACCCACTTTTTAAGCCAACCTCTGGCATATGCAGCATGCAGTCTTGTAATCTAGCTTCTGGCACATGCATGTGAGTGTTGTTTACTCTAGATTATTTTGTTTTTAATATTTTGTTAATTTAAATTCCCCTTTCCACCCAAAAAAAAAAAATATTTCTACTAGATGAAAAAAAAAAGGAACAAATTAATAAAATTTTACTAACTTTGAGGAGTTTTACAAGAGGCTCACGTCCATTGGTTGAGGAGTTTGGCATTTCAATGGTGTGCTACAAAACATTCCTGAGTTTATCTTCCATCAGGATGGTGACTATGGAGTGATCAGGCTCCGTTGGCCTTAACTAAAATTGATTCTCGAAAAATAATTTTTGTATTTATGGGTATTTAAAAATAATTTCAAATTGTCGATAAAATAAAGACTTTTTTTGTGTAAAATATTTTACGCCCTAAGGGCTGTAATTTGTGGTCCTAAAATTTTCTATTCCAAAATCATTCACATTTGAGCAAGAGAATCCCCTACTCAACTACTAGACCTAATTGACCATCACGACCCACCCACGACCCAATTGGACTTCCGTGACTCACCTAGCCGCTACACCTTTGCTACTCTCTCCCATCCATGTCACCAATCGATTTGTGGTGGCCCACATATCTATGTTTATCCACATTGCCAACCACTTGTTGCCCCACCCAAGCACCATCTTGCTACCATTGGCATCGGTATGTTCTCAGCCACCACCCTAAGACCCTAGTAGATCTATGTTTCGCGACCTCCGTCATGCTTTCTCTCTTTTTTAACTTCTCCCTTTTAAAAAAAAAAAAAAAGATTTTTGGGTTGGAATGTAAATATTTTGGTTTATTATATACTTATTTGAGGGTAGAGAAAATAGTAGAAAATATGTTTTCTAGAACATTCTCAAGAACACAACCAAACACTTAAAACTATTTTCTTTTTCCAAAAATAATCTCAAATGAAACAAATGCAGTTTTATATACCAAATGTGAATCATAAATTCAAAATGGGCATAGCAAAACAAATGCAGTTTTATATACCAAATGTGAGTCAAAAATTTTAAAAGGGCACAACAAATTTCATAGCTGCTAAGGTGGCAGTTTGTGATTGGTGTGCAATAAAGTAATAACAGCTGTGAATGTCTAATGTGAAAGTGGTGTGTCACTAATCATAATTAATATGCCACCTCAACAAAAATTGTTTAAAAAAAAATTGTGAAATTTGTGTACGTAGCATTATTGTGAGTGAGTAGACAGTGAATTATTTCTAAGGTTAATGATGGGGAAGGTCAGAAAAATTAAGAGAACTTATAAATCAGATATTGACTGGCATGAAAAATGAAAGCGTGAGCAACAAAACAAGCTCTAGTTTCCTTCTATAGTGAAATTGAACCTATGCTTTGTTTGCCTTTGAAATGATTTTCTTGCTTCAAGACTCGAGATTTAGGATTCATAGTTGGGGTAGATAAAGAGGGAAAGTCTCGTACGGAAATTTAGTAGGTCTACTTTGAAATCATCAAGACTAGTAAAAGAAATCCAACCGTAAAAATCATTTTCAGGTAGAGATACAAATTGGATTTTAGATAATTCTGTTTCAGATCATTTTAAATAGCCGAATGGAATCTTCATTTTATAAAAAGGTTTCTTCAATACGCAATACAAAAATAAAATTATTGAATAGTTTATATATATATACACACACACATATTTTAGGTTTATTTGTAGGCTCCAGAATTTTTTTTGGGAACAAAAATATTCTATTTGAAAAATCCTAATAAAACCGTTTAAAGTAAGAAACTTAAACATCTAGAATCTGAAAATCCAAAAATTAGATTAAAACACACCTTGAACTTTTCTATCTCTTTTTTCCTACCATATATTATAAGAGTTATGAAGTGAATGTTACAGATTCAAATTCTATCCCTTGAAATTACCAATATCTCAGATGTTGGCTGGTATTTTTTTAATTGATATCAAATTAATGAACTATCTAGGTTGGATAGATGAAGATAAGATAAACAAAGAAAGTGCAAATATGAAAAGAACCTACTTGTATGTCGTATATATGTGATCTAATTTCATTACTTGTGTGTTCCGCTTTCTCTGGTTAAAGGTCCCTATATAATTGTATGCTATAAGTTAGGCCAGCAATGTATTGTAAAATAAAAGGCTTTGACCCTCCAATTAATTAAAATTAAAGCATGCACGTGCTACTTCGCCTATGGTTAATAAGACTTGAGATTGGATTGGAACATAAAGATTATTGGTAAGGATAACAGTTAAAGGTAGCTACTTATCAAACTCGATCGGTCTTAATGATTTGTTTTGTCAAAGCACCTTTGGAATGTTATACAAATAAAAGAGAGGTTTTTCTACTTCATCTGTGTGCTTCACCTCCTTTTAACCTAACCTTTTTTGGTTGACTAAGGTTAGGGACACTAAAAATTTCTAAATCATTTTTCTCAATGCTTGATATTATGATTGTTTTTAATGATATAATAGTTCTAACAGAGGTAGTAGATTTGAACACTACCTCTTTTTTTGGAAAAACCACCGTATATATTAGTTGAGTTTAACTTACAAGACTTTTGATAATTATGGTCTGTTTGGATACCGCTTATTACTGAAAACTGAAAATACTATAGCAAAATAATTTTTAAATATGTGAAATGTGCCATGGGATCCAATTTTATAGTTTTTTTTTTTTTTTTGCTGAAAAGTACTTGCAAGTGAACAGTGCACGAAACCCACTATTTTTCAACAAAACACAAAAACACACGTTTTCCGCGCGTTCCAAACACACACTCAGTGACATGATAAATTTGCAATTTGAACGACATTATTTTTAGACTAAACAACATTTTCAGTCCATAAAATTTTGGATTCTTTTTATTTTGGTCATTTATATTTCAAAATTTTCATTTTAATCATTTATGTTAATTAAGTTTTCTATTTAGTCTTTCATGAAAAATGAAAAATTTTGATAGGTAAAGAGTCAATATGAAAACGAATCAACATAGAAGGTCAAAATAAAAGCATTCTGAAACTTTACGGATCAAAAATGTATTTTAATATTATTTTATTTATATAATTTCACTAATTTTATTACTCAATCTTTTTTTTACAATTATTGATGTGATAAATTGTGATTTGAACAACGTTATTTATATCAATTTTATTAGTATGAATAACAATGTATCATCTAAGTAGTTAAAAAATAGATTACAAAAAAATTTATTATCTCAAAGCTTATTACCTGTGTTTTGATGGGGACTTTTTTCCCCTGAGCATTATTAAAAATCTGCATCACCTAGTAGTTCAAAAGATAAGAACATCTATGTTCATTGATGAGAATATATATATATATATATATATATATATTTATTTATTTATTTATTTGCGTGTGTGTGTGAGACACGTTTGCATGCTAAGTATGCATAACATTGGAAACCACTTTATATTGTGTTTTCGGACTCATGCTAGAATTTAATTTTTAGATATGGATAGACTACACATATCATGCCATCTCATGCTTACAAAGAGTTCCCGTAAAAAATTACTCATGTTATTTTTGTTTTCAGAAGTCTCTTTCTAACTTGTCCTACCAATTTCCTAAACAAACTTTTTGAGCAAGTTTTCGTGAGACTAATCAATTTATTTCACTGAGTCAAACATTCTTATCTCTTTTATGCATCTGATGTAGACCATGTATCAAGAATTTTTGTTCTCTAATTTACAAGCTCTTTATTTATATATATATATATATAGCTACAAAATTGGTTGTAGTAGACTATAATCTTACTCAATATTTTTTTATTGAAGGTAAATTTTGACAAATTCACCATTCAATTACATCTTTTTATAATATCCCTTATGCTTACAAAATTTTTAGAAAATTAAATATCAATAACTATATCACCAATAAATTATTTAAATAACAAGTTTTTGTAATTTAAAATTAAGCATAAAATATAAGCTTATAGATCATATAGTAAATAATATCTGATTAACATAAAATTTGACATGTGTATTAAGAGTGTAAAAACATGCAATTCAACGGTTAGATTTTCAAAATATATAATAATTTTTATTTTATTGAGTAAGGTTGTAGCCAATTTTGTATATATTAAAAAATTAATAATTACAACAATGGAGAAAAGAAGATTTAAATATTATAAACGCATATGAAAATATGACACCTTACACCTATTGAATTACGGGTTTGGCTTATCTCCAGTACTTTGGCTTATCTCCAGTACTTTTTTAACTGGACATGTCTTTTTATTTTAAATATACAATAACAAGTGATAATGAATTTTAATTTTCACGTTTTATTTAGATAGTGGATGACCTGAAAGTTTCTTATTAAAACAAAAGGAAATTTCAGTTAAAAAAATACTGAAAGTAAGCTTAACCCTTGAATTACGATAACAAGATCTACACTAGATTATTGTTGGATGAGGTAAGATGATTAAACCATACAAACGTGTATGCATGCAAATATGACAATTTACACCTATTGAATTATTGCAACAAGATTTATGCTAGATTATTGTCGGATAAAGTGATAAATTATTTGATACCACAAATAATTTATCTTTCTACACCTCCTTTATATAGGATAGCTAGCTGGTCATGTAAGGTGACAAATTACATGAATTTATTCAAGTTTACATTATTTCATAAATGAAGTGCTGCTTAGTGCCGACGGTGGAATGGGGGCGTGTCATTCACATGTGCCTCTCAATTTTCAGTCCTCTCTATATAGACCCGAGTCCACAAAATGCCATTGTTTTATGTTAGTTACAAGAATCATGAACCAACGGAATGTACTAAGACACAAAAAGACCATGTGAAAACATTACTATATATAAATCTTAGTTGAAGTTTGTGTTGGTGCGCCAAAGACAAATCCAGACTGCTTCTTTGTCTCGTTCAGATCAGATGTAATCACACAAGACAAAACCGGCCCATGCAATACTCAAAGAAAAAGCTCAAACTACCGTAAATTAATTACTACCACATCATGCAAATCAAGGTGTTACAATTGAGTAGCTTAATTAATCACTCACTCAATGGACGGTGTTTTAAATATTTTATCTTAAGAAAATGCTAACAAATGTCCTTAGGGCATTAATTAATAATTCATTTAAAGAAAGTTTTTATAGGAAAAGAAAAAAAAATAATTAATTTTTTGACAGCTTTTATTTTCATTTTCCATAAAAGTTATATCAAAACTTTTCTAAAATAAATTGTTAACTAATGCCCTAAGGGCACTCTTAACATGACCCTTTATTTTATTTGGATCCTCAAACTTGTGATAATGATGCCGTACAGCCAATCAGTGGACTGGATTTGGGTTTGCACAGTAAGAAAAATCAACTGCCTAAGTTGTGCAGCAAAATAGTCTGGAAGTGATTACCCAAGTAACTTGAGCCATATACTATTTACTAATTTATCCAGCTCTAGATCTATCTGTTAAAGCCAAAGTAACATTAATAAACTTAATAACATGTAGTACTTTATTTTTTTTAATATTATTGAAGTGTTATGATTTATGCATAACAAAAGTTATATTAACAAGGGTTAACTTAAAAGTGACATTAAACTAATCAAACTTATTACCTCAAGAAATTGTGAAAAAATATTTCTTTTGTTTTGTGTTTTTAAATTTGACATTACTTAAGCATCTCCAACAAGTTCGGTATCCGGGTTTATTAGCTAAAATTTGAAAATTTTGTGCACTATTCATTCTCCAATAGGTTCGGTATACCTGGATATTTTTTTGGCTAATGAACAGTAGCCCATCAAGTCGATGGGCTACTGTTCATTCTTCAAATGCTTTTTTTCTATTATAATAATTAGGTGTTGAATAAAAAAAATTGGAAGATGTGTAGTTATTAAAAAAAGAATAAATAATTAATGAAGAAATAATATTTAAATGAGATAAATAATCTGTTGGAAAGTGTATTTGAAAAAGTTGGTAGATAAAGATAAAAGTCACTGTTCATTCTCCAAACAGTACAAAAATTTAATGAATTTGCTGAAGATGCTCTTATGTACTATTTTTTACACCACTTATATTTGTTGAGTAAATTACAAGATTTTCATAAATTTATTCAAACTTGCAATTTTATTTTAAGAGAGAGAGGGAATTAAGAATATAAAAAGGAAGCAGAATCAGGGAGTGGGATTTTCATGGGGTGGCCTTCAGTTGCATCAATTAATAAAAAAGAATTCTAAAAGTTTGAGTTCCCTGCAAAGCCAGAAGCGGTAGCTCTGGTGGGTTTATTTTATCCTCAGCCAACAGACTTGTTTAAGGAACCGAGGGCTGAAGAGTACCAAAGAAAAACAGATATAATTATTCTTTGCCAAAGAAACGTACAAATTTGCTTCTCTTTCTATCTCAAAAGGAAAAAAAAAAACATCACGCAAACCATGCACGGAAAAAAGCACACACACGAGTCACGACCGTTGTGACTGGGCCAACATTTACATCTTTATCTCTCTCTCTCTCCCCCTAATAATAATGGAAAAAGAAAAAACAAATTAAGCAAATTCTAATTAGAAATTAGCACGTAAACACAAGCAGACAAAACAACCCCTAGAATCAAAAATAAATGAAAATGAAATGGAAACTGAAGCCCATATACGTGGCACTTAACCACCAAAAGGAGTCAAATCGTTCGCTACGCTAATCGTCCTTATTACTGCTCCCATAGCTGTAGGGGTCCCACACCTCCCTTCTGTTCCGTACCTCTCTCTCTCATATCGCTTCTATTTACTCAAAATTTTATCATACAAACCCTTTCCATTACTACCAAACCAAAGCTCCTCCACATAGAGAAAACACAAACACACACACACGCACACACCCACATAGAAAGAGAGAATGATATAATAATATTGTATCATAATAATGGTGGGACTTAGTGTAGTATTGGAAGCGCAAAAGAGTGGTAGCAGTAGTAGTGGTAGTAATAGCGGTGGAGGTGGTGGTGGTGGTGGTGTTAGCAAGAAGAATCATCCACAAGTAATTAACAAGACCACCATGTTGCTCAACAACAACAACAACAACAAGCTCTCTCCTTTGCAAGCTCATCACTCTAGTGGTTATTTCCCAACACCTACTTTTCTTGACCAATGCTTTCTCTGCAACCAAAAGCTCTTGCCTGGGAAAGACATCTACATGTACAAGTAAGCTAGCTACTACAAAACCCAGATCTTTGTTTTTGATTTTTTAAGGTTTTTGGAATCATGGGTTTGTTTTATTTTATGATAAAGTTTTGATCTTTAAGGTGATATGTATTGTGTGTGTGTATTGTGCAGAGGAGACAGGGCTTTTTGTAGCGTGGAGTGCAGGTGCAGGCAGATTTTAATGGACGAGGAAGAAAGTCTTCATAAAGATCACTGTTCATTGGCTGCAATGAAACCCACTTCTTCTTCTTCGTCTTCTTCCTCTAGTGCTCGTAATCATCGCAAAGGAACAAGAAACCGAGCGGGTGGGTTTGTGAACTGAGCGTGAGAAAGATGAAAATCAGACCCAAAAAAAAAAAAAAAAAAAATTGTGAATGAAAATTTGGGGGGTTTTTGGAGTTGTATTCCAGTTTTACCTTGGATAAATTTTGTAATGACGATGATATCCTCAAAGTCTTTTTGTCCTGCTACCTAGTATGAAGCCAAAAAAGGTCTCATTTTTAACTTATTAGTCCCCACTATGACTTTGAGTTTGCCATTTTTTAACTTAGTTTGATGGTGCTTTGGTTTTTGCCCATAAAAAGAAAAAAAATTCGGTGGGGAGGGGTGGGATTTGGTGAAAGTTTAAGGGCATTTGTGGTATTTGATTATTTGTTTACATGATTAGATTTTAGTATATTAATTATGGTTTTGAATTTATAAAGTTGAGTGAGTTTTTTTTTTAACCCAAGGTTTGTTGTGGGAGTTATCTTGTTCTTGGGAAAAGCACTGTTTTGGTGTTTGTTCTTTATAGCAGGATGACAATGCAAACCTAAGTGGTTTCTTGGATGCGAATTTTAGTGAAATTGTGTGTGTATATAGTGAAATGGAGAATTAGTACAACTTTCTTTTTTTTTTTTTGGCTGAATAAGAATTAGTGCTACTAGGAAACAAAACAAAATGCCATGGTCCCAATAAGAAAAATTATCGCTGTGAATCATTTGATTTGAAATGTTTTTTCCCAAACCCCTTCCCTTTTTTGTTCTTTTGCTTAATGTCTTGTTTTTTTTTTAAGTGGAATGAAATGCATTGACAAGTGACAACCAACTATATGAGCACTCATAATCTCACATGCATCACATTCTTAAAAGCATACATCACATGAGCTGGACGGGTTTCTTCTCAAAAAAAAAAAAAATGAGCTGGACGGGTTCCAAAATTAATAAGCTTTTTTTTTTTTTTTTTTGCTGAGAATAAAGCTAAATTTGTTTTTTTTGTTAAATGGCCCTGCATCTGTATAGGGCATGTTTGTCTCCTGCAATAATGATGGGAAATGATTTTGATCATCAATGTCTTGTTTATCAGTCCCCATTCTTGAATAGATATGATTTATTGGGATATGAAAATATTTTCAATGAAAACTAGTGACTATAACAATGTTGAGCAAGGAAAGGTGTGACAAATAAAGTAAAGAAATAAGAGGTTTTACATTTATTAACTTTGGATTTTGACTAGAGAGTCAATTTAGTTTTGAGAGTTTTTGATTTTAACAATTAACACCATGTACATCATGTTTGTGATGAATTGAACCTCCCCTCATTGTTTTTTATTAAAAATTTAGTAGATTTAATTATGTGTATGTGTACATGACTTAAAATCATTGATAATTTGACACCAAAAATAAATAAATAAAAAGATTATGCACAAGTCCTCTGATTAAATTCGTTAGTTTTTAATAGAAAACTCTAGTAAAAACCAGAAAGGTTTGATTTTCCACAAATCTTATGTACAGGAGATTAATTGTTCAAACCCAAAGTTGCAGGACCAAATTGAAATTCATATTAAAGTTTTAAGGGTGTTATTTATAAAATCCCCCAGAAATTCAATGAGAATAAGGCATTGAAAGGAGACAGTCGGTGAAGAATAAGCACTCTAGTGATAATTGATAAAGTTACACTCCTTTTGAAATCAGTACCATGCATTATGTATGTTGGGAACACGCCAAGTCAGTATCAATCAACAGAGCTATTTTACACCCAAAAAAGAAAGTGAATGGATTCATAGCATTTTCAGGACCCAAAAAAAAAATGCTGTTCATTGGCCCAGGCTACCATCATCCATGCAGTAGCAGAGGCTATCTTTGCACAATGCTCCCATTCCACGGGTCACGCAAATTCCATTCTTGTAATTTGGAATCAAAACATGATGCTTTGGCTGGAACATTTCCTTTACTAGAAGTAGAATCTGTTTGGCATAATTAATTTTGTCAACATATTTTTGTTACTATTCATAGGTCTTAACTGCACTTTTTAGTACTATTTATAGATCTCTTTATACTATTTCAGCTCATTTTTACATTTATTTTCAATATTTTCAGCAAAAAATTTTCAGTTCCAGCAAAATAAGCAGATTTCAAATAGACCCATAATATACTAGTATACTCTTTCACTCAATTGTAGTAGGTCTTGCTGATAAAATTTTGCAAAATTAAGTCCCTAATCATTTTTGAAAATTTGGTTTATATTTATAAAGCATCCACATGCATGGACAGTAGTTAAAAAACAAACAAACCAATGGGATTGGAGAAATTAGAACATCGATTCTTTTTATAAAGAGAATTGGATAATGCCATTAAGTTAATATCTGACTTTTCCAATTTAATAGTTCAGACTTCAAAGTACACAATAGTTAAAGCTTCAAGGGACAGTCATTTGCTTAATTGGACATATTTTAGCTCTAATGCTTCAGTGAACTGGAGCTTACACAATACAGACATATGTCTAATTTTTGCCACGTGTCCACATCATGTTAACTCCATTGCTCAATTGTACTATAGCTAAGCCTATCATGCTTGATTTATTCCATGCATCAAGTAGAACTTGCAAATATATAAATTAGAGACTATAAACAAACAAAAAATAAAATACAAAAAATGAAGAAATATCATACATGTCAGGCCAATAAATAAGAAAATGTAATAGGAGGATTTAACAAGCACGGAGTTATCAGGGTGAAAAATGAAAATCACCCACATGGCTGACTGGTAGGAAGGGTGGGCATGAAATATTGGTCCAAAGAAAAGAATATAATAATGGGGATTAGGAATTAGGACCATAGAATCTTATACTTTCCTATGTGCCCATGAAGTTATGAAAGTTGGAACTTTTTTTTTTTTTTTTGGGCTGAGTATGAAAGTTGGAACTTGGAACCCTAGAAAGAGCACCACAATGGAAAGAGAGATTGGATGTACAAATTGGAATAAATAGGGTTTGCCACTTATTTGTCCTTATGCTCTACTACAGTCCATATAACATTCCTGGAAAAAGACAGAGAGGCACTTCTTTGTCTTGCAAGATGAAATGCATTTTCAATCAATTTGAGAGGTGGAGAATGCATTCATACTGGAAATTCAAAACCTTAAAAAAAGGAAATGGAAAAGGAAAAAAGGGCATAGGAAAAGCATTCCGCTTATACCCACCAAATATTGACATTAAGCCCTTCTTTGGCAGCATTGTCAAACACTCAAACTCTAGAGTATAGAGTCTAGACTGAAACTCGGGCTTCTATTTTGATGTCACTTAGAAAACCCCACGATATGGCACAGGTTGGGCATCACATATAGCTTCCAGATGTATGAAACCTAAGGTTGGTCCAAAGATTTTCATAGCCAAAAGTGAAACACCAAAGCTTATAATGAGACTTACAACTGGTTATGTATAATTTTTTTTTACAAAATAGAATTCTATTCTAGCCTAATTTAAGTGTATATGTGTGTGAAGCTTCCTTCTGAAAACTTGAACTCCGGCCCTTACCCCTCACACCCCACAAGCATTTATACTTGTAGAGTGACTATCGCATCAAAGATGTGCAATGGTACTAGTTATGTATACTTAAATACATATATTTGTGTACAATTTCCAGCAATCCCTTTAGAGATGTGCATTTTCTCTCTCATTTCCATAAATAGCAATTATCATAACCTTTGCGGACACCTTTCAGCAAGGGGTGGGTGGGACTAGACTAGACGCCTCACCACATGATTTCTATAGAAGATCTCAAATTCCAAATCCAAACCCAATTATATATAATAATTCTAATTCAACAGCCCACTTGAATTTCAAATTGGACCAAACCTCCTTTTTTTTTTTTCTTTTTTTTTTTTTGGGTCCTGTGGGTACGTTTAAAGATTTCAAGACAGAAGCTTCTTTCCAATAGCTCTAGCAACAAAACCACAGGACCCAAAAGCATTCTTATGACCAAAAGATTGAATAGCCATAGGTAGAAGTATAACTACAAGCCTAAATATCAGGTAAATCTGGGAATACCAGAGCCGAACAAGCTAACTAGAAATCTTATAGTCTGCAATGTGGCCTCAAAAGCTCTCATCCATATACCCTTCTAGGCGGGCCTCACTGTTTTCAGTAAAGTCTAGTAACACAAAATTTCATAACTTTTATCATAAATGTGGCTTGCTGTGATTAGTGTATAATAAAAGTGATGTTAGTGATAAACTCATGAAAGTATGCTACTCTGATTATAATTTTTCACCTAAACAAATTGTGAAAAAGGTTGAAGTTCATAGCATTACTCGATAATTTGCTACAATAAATGGATACAAGTCAAGCCATTTATAACCAAATTTGAATTAACTCTAAATTGGACTAGAACAGATGACATAAATATGCTTTCAGACCCAACGTACTCACTTCAACTTCTACATGAGGCATTTGGGAGCCATTTAGCTTCCCGGGAACACCAAATTCCCCAATCCAGTCTAATAAAGCATGGGAATTAAAAGGCAAAAAGCTTGATACACCACAGCTGATATTGAAAGTTCAAAGCCAATTCAGGTGATATTAGATATACAAGTTAAGCACAAGAATGTCCTGAAAAGGTTTGCATACTAGTGATTTCAGTTAATAAATACAGATTCTAATTATAACGCCCTAATCACAGACTCTTCATTGTCGTCATCACCACATCACAATGATAGTCAACCAGATTTGAATAGCAAAACAGCTTTCTGATCCAAATAGAAATAAACAAAGTGGTTTGTTTCATGAGTCACATAAGAACCTGCACAGAAAACAAATAAATTTGTCAGCATGAGTTAATTTTAGAATAAGAATCTGTAGTTACAGCTTTGACATATATCCAACGGAATATCACCAAGGTAACACAGTAAAGTTACATTTATAGTTAATTGTTTAACCATCTTGATGTACTATGAAAAACAACATTGTCATGAAACATTAAGAATAAATAGATGCAGGTGTATTTATATAAGAGTTTATAACGGCAAGCAGATATAGAAGTGGGTGCTTTTGGAAGTCCATAACTGTCTGGAGCTGGAATGCCATCATCGCTAGGACAATAAATCAAAGCATTTTCTTATAACGTATGGCATCCCACATCCCACACATCAACAGCAGAACATTGAAAATTATGTTGCAGCTATCCTAGTAACTGTAGGCAAAAATTTAGTACGCAAACAAATATGAAGCAACTATGTCAGCCCTTGTAACAGAATTGCCCATCAAGGACCGCTGGAAAATTGCAAGGCAATTTCAAACAAGCAAGATGCCTCAAACTCCTGAAGGAGACATGACAAGCTGACAGCCTAGCTGAAACCAAAGAAGTATTGTTCCAATAAAAAATAATATAAAAAGAGAATATTTCTTTTTAAATGTGAAAGGGATTGGGGTCACCCCAGCCAGTGGTGGTTAGTCTACTCCAAATTGAGCAGTAGAATATTATCTTATTGGTTCCCCAGTTGGACCAATCTTCTTGCTTGCTCAAACTAGATGCCAAATTGGCAATAAGCAAGTAAATATGAAAGTCTGCCCAAGTAGACCCAAACAATCTGGACCTCAGATGAACATTCATAACCAGACATGACCCCATTTAAGAGGACATCCTGGCGAACCTGATCAAAGATTATATGATTCAAACAAAATATTGGTTAAATGGCATAAAGTAGCCAACCCTGACCCAGATAAATTATGTTCCCAAGATTAGTCATGATGCCACCATAGTCTTTAAAAGCTCCTAAGTAAAATCAACATATTGCTTGTGGTTTCTATATGTTATGGCATAGAAGATGAGCAGTGATAGACACCAAATTGTTTTTGAGTTAATTAGGAAACTGAATAATCTAAATCATCAATCATATTTAATGGTCAAGTATCACTTGAAACCAAAACCTTAAATTTTATATGTATTTTAGATATAAGGGCTTGGGATGGTAAAAAAAATATATGATAAATCAATATTTGAGATGTATCCCATCAATTAGATTTTTTCAATGGATACCCAAATTTATGCTTATACAAAACTGGAACTACTGAATTTAAATTCTTGCTCATAAACTACAGGTTATCTGGACTTCCCAAAAGTCACAGCAAAGGGCACATGTGCCTGGTGCCAACTGTATTCTGTATGGGCACTGCACTGCGGTAAGTCTATCAGTCCCAAATCCAATTTGTATTTTGAATTTCACTCATATACAAGCTGGAGATGGTGACCTTTTTATCTTCCAGGGGACAGAAAGCCTTGAACCCTTCTGTTAAATTACCACTTCCCCAAAAAGCTTAAGCTATTAGAAAATGGTGCCAACTGTATTCTGGATGGGCACTGCACCGCGGTAAGTCTATCAGTCCCAAACCCAATTTGTATTTTGAATTTCACTCATATACAAGCTGGAGATGGTGACCTTTTTATCTTCCAGGGGACAGAAAGCCTTGAACCCTTCTGTTAAATTACCACTTCTCCAAAAAGCTTAACCTATTAGAAAATGGTGAATTTAATCACTTAACCATAATTCTAACACTCCTCCTCACATGTAGTCCTAAACTCCCCCTTAATAAGTGGAGCTCAACACGTGGGATTTGTAACATGTTAAATGGGAGGTAGAGTAAAGCCAAGGTCAAACTCAAGATCTCCTGCTCTAATATCATATTAAATTACTCATTCTCCCAAAAGCTTGAGCTGTTAGGAAAGCTTAAGCTACCAATTCTAACACCTTCCATGTACCGCAGAAAATTGTTGTTTAGATTGATGAATAGTTGTTTTATTTCTTGTCTGGGCCTGAGCTCCATGCAAACTCTCCTTTCATAGTATTTTTTATTCATTATGACCTACACAACTACTCACTACCAGCACCCGGTATATCACTTTTCATCATGCCTAAGCAAATTGCAATGCATATTCAGAAGTATAGAATCTGTGCCGTAGGCATAACTAGAAAAATGATATACAAAGACACATAGGCAGACAACTACAAATGTATGGGCTTGGACTACAAATGTATGGGCTGCCTGTTGTGCGATAGTGCATTGCAACCCAACCAATGTATGGGCTTGGACTGCAAATTCTGACTTTCCATTACTTGCATTTTCTAGCATGCTATCAGTTGTATTTGATCAATGGCTAGTATCAATAAGGTCGAAAATATACATGTCTTTACGAAGTGTAGATATCATAGCCTAAGCCAGCTGGAGGGAAAACATAACGTCTAGCCGTTACCTCATAGAGACTACGGAACCTATCAAGGCTGGGCTGGGCTTGCCTTGTGAACAATCCAACCCAACCAATCCAAGTTGAAACCATACAGATATGAGATTAAATAGATCTCTTAAAGAAATCTGTCTATCCACTAACATGCTGAGAGTTTCTATTGCACCAAATGAATTACCAATTTAATAGGTTTATAAAGAGTCATAGCCAATTGACATAAGTTAAAATAATGATCAACCTATACTACTATCTAGCATGTTTTAGTTTTTTCCAATAAAGTAATATGGCATGAGTTTTGCTTAATCTAGAGTATAATGTAAAAGATCCCTTTCTCTCATGGTCTTCCATTCCTCTAACTTCTACAAATTCAATGGGCATACAATTCTAATTTAAGAAAGATGGTTGATGGAGCCAATTAAAAATCCCCATCCCCTCTCGTCTACCTGAACATCACCCTATCTGTTCATAATGCCAGATAACTTGAATCATTCACACTCAGTGCACTAAAAATTTTAATTGATCACATGACCTAAAATTGAAACAATTCGGTCAAGTCACAATGAATCCACAACAAAGGACATGCATTTTGGGACACATAAGAAATAAAGAAAACTAAATTAATTTCTATTTCAACCTAAGAGGCTTGAACTTGAAATCTCTAACTAGAGATCACTTGAAAGCCCTTCCAAATGCCTTAACACCATGGCTGCATTCCTTATCTCTAATATCACTCCCAAATTGTTACAGATCTCTTATTTACTTCTCCCTTCATGAAATGAGATGATCGCTATGTCCGAGCAAAAACTATTAAGTGAAGCAACTCAACATCAAGGACCTTCCAAACATCATTTGTATATTGGATTTTCAATCATGTGTTGTCAACATTTAAGGTTTCCATATCACAGAACAGAGAAAAGGGAACGACGCACATTCATGAACCAGATCAAGATCCAAACTCACTTTCCCTCATACTTTTGTTTTGTCCAAACTACAGCAACAGCAAAGTCCAGCCAATGAATTGGTATAATGCCTAACAATGAGGTAAACTGAAGATTAAATGGGTTTCGGGCTTCAACTATAGTTTACCCTAAATGAACCATTGAACTACAACTATTAAGCATTCTTTTAAGTTCTCAAACAAAGTCCAAACAGTCAGCTCAGCATTACCCTTAGTTATTGATTACACCAGAGAAACACAAAGATACAGAGCTGCGACTGCATTAACTTCTTACCTTAATTACTAAAAACCACAAAAAGAAAGTAAATAAATAACACCAATCTACCCAGAGCCCCACAAATAAGTAAAAAAATTTAAAGTCCAACTTAAAACTCAACCACTAAATATAAAACCATTAACCACATTCCTAGTATCCAATCAATAGCTTTAAAACTAGATCTATCCCATACCATCTCTCACAACACAAAATGCCCAAAAATAAATAACTAAAACCAATACAGAAACTCCAATTTCCCCAAAAAAAAAAAAAAAAAAAAACCCAAATACCATTAAATCCAAATCTGAACCCCACCCCAAAAAAAACCCAGAAAGGAAAGGTTGTGCAATATGGATTGGGAAGTGTTGTTACCAAAGTTTCTACCGACGATACAGTGCCAAGTGGAGCCATGCTTTTTATCAAACTCTTTCTTTATATGCTCTGCAACGTCTTTCTCCACACCGTGCTTCTCAAATGCCTAATCCAAAACCAAAAACAAAAATACATTCTCACATACCAATACTTCAATTTCCCACCCCCCAAAAAAAAAACACAAACCCAGATATAAAAATAATTAAAAATCACAAACCCAACTAAAAAAAAAAATTGATTTTTTTTTTTTTTTTTGGGATATAAAGTGAGATAGAAAGAGAGAAAGAGAGGCTAACGGAGATAGCGGTGTCGACGGCCTCCTTCTGCATTTCGGGGAGCATGTCGGCGCTCTTGATGATGACGCGCTTGCCAGTGGGAGGGGTGGCTGCAGCCGCCGCAGACGAGGGTTTCCGGTCATCGGAGCTCAGTGGTTTCATCGCCAGTGCTCCTTGGATGCTTCTCTTAGCGTCTTCGCTCATTTTTTTTTTCCTCTTTCTTTCTACACTCTGTATTTTTTTTTTTTAGCTCTCTCTCTCTCTCTTGCTCTGTGATATCAACTAAACTAAAACGAGAGAGAAGTAAACACTGCTGCTACTTTGCTACGAGCTTAAGCTCTTTCACTCTCTGTGTGGGGTTTGGTATTAAATGTGAGACACCGAGAAAACGAAGAGACTTACTATGTAATCTTAAATCTGAACTATAATAAGTTATTACTATAGTTTTTTTTTTTTTAATAATAATAAAAACTATACACATTAATTTATAATTTGTTTATAATAATGATTGTCGTGATTAGAGTATCATTATTTATACCTAGATTCACTACTGACTATTACACCAATTTATTATTTGGTAAAAAAAAATCAAAAAGTTAAAAGGAGAAAACAAAATTTAAAAATATAGTATGATGAGATTTAATTATTAAGATACAAACATAAAATAGATAATTAAATTTAAGAAACTTTTTTTTTTTTTTGATTTGGTCAAATTTAAGAAACTAAAAAGGGAAAGAATATAGTGCTGCTTGTGCTGATGTAATAATCTTTCAAAATTAGATTTTTTTTTTTTAATTGCAATAATAGCAACAAGAGAGTTAGCAAATTTTTCAATAATTATGTGATGTCGCTATATTTGCAATTAATAATAACCTAATTTTGAAAGATAACTACGTCCACATTCGTGGCTGTAGAGATTGTTTAAGATATGATATAACACATCAATGTAGAGACTAGAGGGATTAAAAAAAAAAAAATATGGCATATTATTAAGGGTTGCTCCAAAAAAAAAAAAAAAAAAAAAGTGTTTTAACATTATATTATAGTAAATTAAGTGGTGGAGTCAGAAAATTTTCTTAAGACCGGTAAATATATTTTTGTGTAATTTTTAAATTTATTACAAATGTAAAAAAAAATAAATAAATAATAATAATGAAAATTTTCAAAAGCTAAAAATTGCACTCCTAGCCCCGCCTATTAGTAATACAAAAAGTATTCTCAAACAAATTTAAAATGTTAAAAGACATTCATGTGAAAGCACACACCAATTGATTGAAATGAAAATTAAAAACTATTTTCATTGAAAGATCCCAATAAAAGTCCCCACCTGTTTTCAAAATGAAAGAAAAGTGTATAACATTTTTCAATTATCAGATACGCTTTTACCTTCCATGTCTTGCTGTCCAGCATATGATAATGGTTTGAAAACATCACTTTCCTAGTGCATTTTTAAAATAAGAATTGTTTATTTATTTATTATTATAATAAATTTGAAATTGTTTTGGTTATGGAAACCAAAAGGAGGTTAAACTGTACATATATCACTACCAACTCATTGGTCTCGAATATTTCATTTGAAGCATCACCTTATCCTTGTCTTCATCTCACACTTGGTGCCGAAGAGCTGTCTTCTAACTTCCACCATTTTTTTAACGATAAAAGATGAACTAGATGCTTCCAATTTGTTGTCAAATGGTTAATCATAAAATAATTCCCCAGCTATAAACATATAAAATTGCTCATCTGGAAATTGCACACGAGTTATAAACAAAGATAACTCTTCAAAATCAAATTGCTGTACAAGCAGAGTCACGGACTCTGGAGTCTGGAATGACAGACAATCACTATTTCTTTTTTTTTTTCCCCCACTTTTCTTTTTTTACCATTTCTCATTCACAATTGTGCCATAGCTTAAACTCATGTCAATAAGGAGCACCAAATTTAATATATACAACTACTCTCAATTCCCTCCATATGATATTAATCTGCTTAATTTGTTCAAAACTTCTATGTTTCATCATCAGAGTCCTGCACTACTCTCCCCCTCTTCACCCTTTTGGCATTGGGAAGAGCATCACCATCTTCACCATCAGAGCCAGAATCCTTTGCAGCCAAAGGACTACAAGAGTTGGGTGATAATATTTTCTCTGATCCATTTCCTTCATTGTCTTCAGAATCCTCACATGATTCGTTTTCAACTGCAGTGGGATCATTATGGTTTGGAACATCTTCTTCCCTGGTCATTTCGTTGGGGTCCACAATTTTGAAATCCCGAGAAGTGCTACGTTTCGCATGCCTCAATAAATTGACTTTGCTCACCTTGCTAAGCTGGATGAGATACTTTTCATAATCTTCTATCTGAAAGATCAGGTCCGGTATGCATCTGTTCTCCCTCTTAATTTTTTTGATGATCCCTTTACTAATAGCATTTTCTTGTTGTTTCTGAAAGTAGAATGGAACCCATTAAGAACCAAAATGTCACCAGCAAATAAACTTTCCAAAGGATCCAGAGCCATACCTTTTGCACCAGCATCACAAAGTTATACAGAGGAACCGTGAGCTGCTTGCAAGTTAGTTCCACAAGCTTCTCAAATTTGAGGCTAGGAAGAAGCTGCTTGCAACCTTTAGGAGCAATCCTCAGCTTTGACATCTGAGCTAAATGTTTATAGAACTTAGCAGCCAGTCTTAGCAAATGCTCTGCTTGAGGTTCTGCATACGATAGCAAAATGCATAAATTTAGAGTAAAAAAGATTGGATTGCTTTTTCAGCTCAAACTGCATACCTACCTTTGAGGCTCATCAGAACAAAGAAAGATAATACTTTCACCACTGCCTCAGCCCTTGTGTAAAGATTTTCCTCAAATGCCAATCCAGGAGCATGTTCTCCACTTTTACTAAGGTTAATACTTCTTTGAGTGACTAAAGAGAAAATTATAAACAAAGATAACTCTTCAAAATCAAATTGCTGTACAAGCAGAGTCACGGACTCTGGAGTCTGGAATGACAGACAATCACTATTTCTTTTTTTTTTTCCCCCACTTTTCTTTTTTTACCATTTCTCATTCACAATTGTGCCATAGCTTAAACTCATGTCAACAAGGAGCACCAAATTTAATATATACAACTACTCTCAATTCCCTCCATATGATATTAATCTGCTTAATTTGTTCAAAACTTCTATGTTTCATCATCAGAGTCCTGCACTACTCTCCCCCTCTTCACCCTTTTGGCATTGGGAAGAGCATCACCATCTTCACCATCAGAGCCAGAATCCTTTGCAGCCAAAGGACTACAAGAGTTGGGTGATAATATTTTCTCTGATCCATTTCCTTCATTGTCTTCAGAATCCTCACATGATTCGTTTTCAACTGCAGTGGGATCATTATGGTTTGGAACATCTTCTTCCCTGGTCATTTCGTTGGGGTCCACAATTTTGAAATCCCGAGAAGTGCTACGTTTCGCATGCCTCAATAAATTGACTTTGCTCACCTTGCTAAGCTGGATGAGATACTTTTCATAATCTTCTATCTGAAAGATCAGGTCCGGTATGCATCTGTTCTCCCTCTTAATTTTTTTGATGATCCCTTTACTAATAGCATTTTCTTGTTGTTTCTGAAAGTAGAATGGAACCCATTAATAACCAAAACCTTCAAATGTCACCAGCAAATAAACTTTCCAAAGGATCCAGAGCCATACCTTTTGCACCAGCATCACAAAGTTATACAGAGGAACCGTGAGCTGCTTGCAAGTTAGTTCCACAAGCTTCTCAAATTTGAGGCTAGGAAGAAGCTGCTTGCAACCTTTAGGAGCAATCCTCAGCTTTGACATCTGAGCTAAATGTTTATAGAACTTAGCAGCCAGTCTTAGCAAATGCTCTGCTTGAGGTTCTGCATACGATAGCAAAATGCATAAATTTAGAGTAAAAAAGATTGGATTGCTTTTTCAGCTCAAACTGCATACCTACCTTTGAGGCTCATCAGAACAAAGAAAGATAATACTTTCACCACTGCCTCAGCCCTTGTGTAAAGATTTTCCTCAAATGCCAATCCAGGAGCATGTTCTCCACTTTTACTAAGGTTAATACTTCTTTGAGTGACTAAAGAGAAAATCTTCAGTTTTTTTGTGGTCCAATCCATATCAACAAGAATTGCTTCAATCAATTGCAGAATACAAGAATTTATTGCAGCACTTGTTGAATGGTTTATCACAGGGTATGATTCAGACATCTCTATTGGGTCAATCGTCTCTGATCCAGTGACTTTTAACAGCTCTGAGGCCATGTCTTGAGCCACAATTAAATCATTTGGAGGCAAGCTTAAAGAAAGGGCAACCGTAACAATGCCTTTCACTACTTTGGAATTCATTATGTGATTGCGTTTGCCGACACGAACAGCCCAAGCACCATGAATGTTCTTCCACTTATATGGCAATTTGTTCCCAATCATCAATATCATATAACAGATAATCTGAGAACAATGTAACGTTTTAAATGAATTTGTGCTCCTTATAAATAGACATACTAGCAAGGCAGCAAACCACTAAAAGTATATTAAAACAATGCATAATTGAAAAGAGGAAGGTAAGAGTGCATTTACCTCAACTTCACCAAAATATGAAAGTGCAAGACATTCAGAGAACAACGGCATCAAGATTTTCCTAATAAATAATTCTTTGCTTCTTATCTGTTGATCATCAATCCTAGTGGCTGCTTCACAATCATCATCTGAACCACGGCACTCAAGAGGGGAAACTGACACCATCTCTTCAAGCAAACCAGACAGGTTTGGGCTCCATAAACTAACCATTATCAGTTCCTTAATGCAGATTAAGGCTAGATGGAGATTCTCCCTTCGATCTTCATCATTTTTTTCCCCCTTAGCTTCTTTTTTCTTTTGATCTGTCACAAACTTTGGCACAGACTTGAGCAAAAAAATCAATTTCAGCAATTGTGGCCCAAGCATCTTAATGTCCCCATAGATCAAAGTCTTCAATGAATTTTCAGTTCCGGTAACAGATAAGGACTTCAAATGACGAAGAAAGGCATTTAAGGCAAAAGAAATAATCTTAGAGCAGCATTTTGATGAATTGCCCATGGACAACTGGCTACGATTCTGGGAAGCTCCAACAGTGTTAGAACAATCAGTATTGTATAGTTTTAGTGCTGTTTGCAATAGCTGATAGATGCTTGAAGTTGCCAAAAATGGAATTCGTCCTTGGGTGAATTTTATGTGGCCTGAATCTATATTGTTGGGTATATCTTGAGTAGCAGTTCGTAGATTCCCTCTTCTGATGCCATTATTTTGTCTTGATGTACATGTATCCTTATCCAATGAATCATGAAGGTCAACAAACTCAGTAATCTCCTTTTCAAGATCCACCTTCTTTATATCCGTTGCTTTCTCTAACTCAGTAGCAATAGCATTCAACAACACTTCAATTATTCCTGATAAAATTAAAGCACATGTACTTTTCTCTTCTTCAAGAGGTTTAGAGCCTGCATCCTGAGCTTGACCAAGAATGCCTGATCTGACATTTAACGATAGAAACTAATAAGAAGCCATGGATCTGTTTTAAAATCCTTGCAAGAAGCTATGTCCAGAAAAAGACATGCTGTAAACTGTATCAAGTAAAAACCCTACAGACCTTCCAGATTTTGGTTTCTTAGAAACTTTCGAATCTTCAAGAAGGCACTGGAGAATGACTCACCAGACAAATTCCTTCCTACCTGCAGTAGTTCCATTAAAATAATGAACATTAAATTCAGTTGTAATCATTGCTTATGTGAACAGTTTTGTTTACATTTGATAGTGATTACAATACCTCATTCTCTTGCGAAAGAGAGAAGCCCAAATTTGCCCATGAAGAATCAGAAACTCTATCAGTTTGGCCATGTGACTGAAGAATGAGAATCCAAGAGACACAAGATAGGAGACAATCTAGAGGCTCTTCGATTAAGACCTTGCCGCACTCTACTCTAACACAATTTCTAATTTCAAGTTGAACTTCGGCATCCTGCTAACATTGTTTTTAATGCTAAGTGTGGAACTCAATTACATACGCAGAGTAACTGATATGAAAGATGCATGGGTAACATTATTTGCACTTTCCTTCCATAAAAGTTGAATATGATTACCAGTAAGTATATCAAAGAAAGATAACATGAGCCAATGAATAATTACCTCCCTGAAATAACGAAGGAAGTGCGGCAACAAAAAATCAAAGATAGCACCTGCACTTGAGGGGTCCATTAAGATTACCCTCACAAGCCCATGATACATCACTTCTTTGACTTTTGCCTGTACGCAACCATCTGATAGCAATGAGAAACAGGTTCCAGGGAAAAAGAAAAGAATAAATCACCATTTAAGAAGGGAAAGTATGAAAAAGCATAAACAACCTGCTGATAAAGACATCTCTGCAGCAAACCACTCAGCTCTTGAAAGAGACCTTCCCCCGGGCCACAGGGTATCTCAGCTTGCTGGCTGGAACTGGCTTGGCTAGAAGACTCTTGAAAAGAAAATGGACCATCTCTCTTAGATTGTTTTTCTGCCAAAATAAGATCAATAATGCTAGTAGTTGCTGCAATACGAACTGTATCTTCTCGTCTAAACATCGCCTTACGCAGTACCAGAATGGTGTAATCCTGCATCATTGAATACAAGTATACAAGAATGCTTTATACATTAAGAGGATTAAACATAATTTCTTATTCAAGCACTGTTTCCAAAGGATCGTACTTCATTGGATAGAAAGCCCAATACAATAGTGTGGTTGAACTTCAAGAAAATTTATACATGGTGGCATGCTTAACACACACAAATGATCCCGATATAGAAAAAAAGGGAACATGGGAATCTTATAATGACTTGGTTTTCAAATCTATTTGTGAGAATGCATAGTAAAGGCATTTGTTTTCACTGAGCTAAAACATGTCAATGTTTTCATGCTCTTTTCAATACATATAAGGACTTCGGACTTCCCATCACAAGAATAACCACGTCCTTTTTTATAATAGTTATAAACTACAAAGAAAATACCTGAAGATCACGGCTGAACTTGATGAGAGGCAATAGAGCAGTGACAAGATAAGCAGCAACATTGCCATGCATGAAAGTGAAATAATCCAACAATTCCTTCAAACGGGAAACATGTTCCAACATGGGATAAGGATAAGTCTGAATAAGATTACTGAGAAGCCTGCATAAAAAAATTACGATCATGCCACTGTTTATCACTCATCAAACCAAGAGTTAACATTAATTTAATTGCAGTTACCTTATAATTGGCATGCTCTGTTCAGGCTTCAAAGAGAGTATGCGAAATTTGCATTGCTCAATTATCTGCTTTACATTCACTAAATCAACTACTATTATCATAAATCAAAGCAACATTATTCTAGTTGTATCTACCTCATTTCTTGCCATATCATGGACCTCAAATAGAACTTTCAGCATCTGAATACCAAGGTCCTCAATGCCCAATAGACCGCTAGAATTCCACAGCTCTTTACTGCTTCTCTCTTCTACTGACTCTAGCAATACAAAACCAAACTGCACAATGCTGGGCACAATATGCTCTCTTCCATAGCTGCTCTCATTTACCTAAACTTCAGCAGAAGAGTAAATAGTTTATAGTTAAAGCATATTTTATTTAAATTGTATCATTGTTAAGACACAGTTTTGCAAATTAATTGACATAATAGGAGAGGAAAGTACAGCTCTTAACACAGCCTTCTCTACTAATTTGACATTCTCCAGATATTCTTCCTTCAAATCATCTGAAAGCCACTTACAGTCTCTGTAAAGCATTCACAAACAAGTTACTGAGAAATAATAAGAAATAAAATCTTACATGCTATGAAATTTAACTACTTCCTGCTTAATTATGTTTCACAAAAAAAACGATGGTGGCGTTTGCACATCAGCCCAGATTGTTTTAGATAGTATTAAGTGAATGTGAATTATCTACTGCACCATACAGAGATGTCTATCATAATATGTTGTGACCATCATTCCTTTACATAAGTGAAACATACAACCACCAAAGAACTAGTCCTTAAATCCCACCTAATTTCCAATACACATGCCCCAACTAATTTCCAGCTTATTTGGTAAATATTTCCACCTGATTGCCGATGTTTGGTATACTATATTTGACACTTATTTGGTTTACTTTTTTACTGAAATGTTCACTTGGAATGAACATGCATTTAGAAGAACAATGTGAAAAGTCAATTATAAGCAAAATAAACATATCTGTAAAATTTAATTCAACAAATTTACAGTTGCCTTGATAACAACAAATGGATTTTTTACAAATAACTATCCAAACCACATTTAACTTTTTTCAAAATTCATGTATAACATTTAGGAAGGAGTAAGCTTCAATGGGGCACCCCAGACATTCATCAAAGACCAATACACCCGATACCACTAATTCATAGATAGGTAATTATATATGCTTTAATGACCTCAATTTCAAAAGCGAACTAAACTAATAGAAACTTGTTAGAGACCTTTGACCCTTACTTGGCAAACTTATAATCACGATATGCAGTAAGCACTGCCGTCTTCAAAATCCCTAATGAACTCTCACTGAACCTCCGAACCCTTGCGACTGACAACAAAATGGCTACCGTGAAATGATTAAAAGCTCGAAAATCTGACCTCACAAGCCCCATTACCTCCTGCCCCAAAGACAAGTCCTGCTTCACTGCGAAATTCACATGGAGCAACACTGTCCCTTCAACTTGCCTAAATATGGAGCTCATCTTTGACCCCATTTTCGACCCAAAAAACATCACAATCCCTTCAATCACCTCTCTCTTGCTAAACCCTTTTGACGCGGCCGACAAGACCAATAACTGGTACACAAGCGAAGGCAAGTCCTGCAAGTCCACCCGCTTCATCCCAACAAACACTTTGTCCAAAAACTCTCTCCTCCTCACCTTATCAAGAAATGCAAACTCCCCCACAATCGAAACCATCTTCATCAACAACTCCTTCGGCCAATTACATTCAAGCATTTTATCAAACACCTGGTGTGCATAATCCCCACCTGAATCAAAAACCAAGTTCAAACAACTTGGGAGAAGATCGAGGATCTGGGTATCCTCGGAATCATCAATTTGAGGCAAATAGGAGAGAATGGAATCGATAACTGCTTCGAGAGAAGTAACGGGTATGTGGTGGAGGAGGGAGACAAAGAATTGTATGGTTTTGAGGGAGTTGGAGTCGTGGGGAATGAGAAGGGAAGCGAAGAGGTGAGTGTAGGAGGAGAGGAGAGAGGAGAGGAGGGAAGAGAGGGAAGGAGTGTGAGGGGAAAGGGAAATGAGGGAGAGGAGGGAAAGAGTGTAGTCGGAGACGGCGAGAGAAGGAGAGGGAGAAGAGGCGCGAGCGTGGAGGAAGGAAAGGAGTTTGGGGTGAGAGTCAAGGGAGAGTAAATAGGAGGGAAGGGGTGTTTGTGTCTGTGTTTGGGCATGGTGGTGCTGGGAAGCTAGGCGTATTATATCTGTGTCGCTTAGCGGAGCTGTAGTTGTGGCGGCGGTGACCATGGTGGTGGTGGTGGTGGCGACGGAGATGGGTTTGTGAAATACGACAGCTTTTTGTATTTGTGATTTGTGAAAAGGCTGGGCGGGGAGTTGAGGAGTTTGGTTTTGGCCTTGGGGGGCTTTGTATTTTGCGCGGGATCTGCAAATTAAATGCTACTTTTTTCTTTTCTTTTTTGGGTAAATTACTGTATTTATTTAATTATTTCAAAAAAAAAAATGCTACTGTATTTATTTAATTATTTCTTGAATTTTATTTTTTGATAGGAGTGGAGTGGAGGATAATTACGTCACTTTGATATGTGATTTTTTAGGGGATTTTTTAAAATTTCTAATGGTAATGTTTACAACATTTTCTCAATATTTTTATCAAAGAGGCTCTCATTTTCTTGCATTTTATGAAGTTGAAAGATAGACAAAAAAGTGTAGGGACATCTCCAACTTTTATTACATTATCTTGCACTTTCTGGACAACCAAACACAATAACACAAAGATAATCTTAGTGAATTCAAATACCGATCCAACTACACTATATGATGCTTTCTAAACGATTGATTTTAAAACAAATAATACAATTATACAAACACATAAAATGAAATAGTTTTCACAATACACCAATTTATAAATTCCAAATCAAACCTAAAGTACTTTAGAGAATTGCAACATTATTGCAAATTTCAAGTAATAAGATCTTAGATTCACAATAGAATTTCCATATATAAAGCCTTGATGAAAACAAATAAAATTTCTCTTCAAACTAGTTTGGAAAGAAACCCTTTAAACTCCTTATATATCATTATACTGGGTGTATATTTTGAAAATTTAACTATTAGATTTAATGTTCTTACTATATACTTTATATTTGCAAAATTTTAAAAATATCAAAGATAAATTGCTATATCATCAAATAAATATTAATATTTAAAATTGTGTACAAAAAATAATTTTATTGATCAAATAGTAAATTGGTGAGTGTAGGAGGAGAGGAGAGAGGAGAGGAGGGAAGAGAGGGAAGGAGTGTGAGGGGAAAGGGAAATGAGGGAGAGGAGGGAAAGAGTGTAGTCGGAGACGGCGAGAGAAGGAGAGGGAGAAGAGGCGCGAGCGTGGAGGAAGGAAAGGAGTTTGGGGTGAGAGTCAAGGGAGAGTAAATAGGAGGGAAGGGGTGTTTGTGTCTGTGTTTGGGCATGGTGGTGCTGGGAAGCTAGGCGTATTATATCTGTGTCGCTTAGCGGAGCTGTAGTTGTGGCGGCGGTGACCATGGTGGTGGTGGTGGTGGCGGCGGAGATGGGTTTGTGAAATACGACAGCTTTTTGTATTTGTGATTTGTGAAAAGGCTGGGCGGGGAGTTGAGGAGTTTGGTTTTGGCCTTGGGGGGCTTTGTATTTTGCGCGGGATCTGCAAATTAAATGCTACTTTTTTCTTTTCTTTTTTGGGTAAATTACTGTGTTTATTTAATTATTTCAAAAAAAAATGCTACTGTATTTATTTAATTATTTCTTGAATTTTATTTTTTGATAGGAGTGGAGTGGAGGATAATTACGTCACTTTGATATGTGATTTTTTAGGGGATTTTTTTAAATTTTTAATGATTATGTTTACAACATTTTCTCAATATTTTTACCAAAGAGACTCTCATTTTCTTGCATTTTATGAAGTTGAAAGATAGACAAAAAAATGTAGGGACATCTCCAACTTTTATTACATTATCTTGCACTTTCTGGACAACTAAAGACAATAACACAAAGATAATCTTAGTGAATTCAAACACCGATCCAACTACATTATATGATGCTTTCTAAACGATTGATTTTAAAACAAATAATACAATTATACAAACCCATAAAATGAAATAGTTTTCACAATACACCAATTTATAAATTCCAAATCAAACCTAAAGTACTTTAGAGAATTGCAACATTATTGCAAATTTCAAGTAATAAGATCTTAGATTCACAATAGAATTTCCATATATAAAGCCTTGATGAAAACAAATAAAATTTCTCTTCAAACTAGTTTGGAAAGAAACCCTTTAAACTCCTTATATATCATTATACTGGGTGTATATTTTGAAAATTTAACTATTAGATTTAATGTTCTTACTATATACTTTATATTTGCAAAATTTTAAAAATATCAAAGATAAATTGCTATATCATCAAATAAATATTAATATTTAAAATTGTGTACAAAAAATAATTTTATTGATCAAATAGTAAATGTAGGGACCCAATTTGGCTTGACCCTGAATACGAATGGGTTTTCAGCCCAACCAACCCAAACAATAAATTTATAGAGAGTGGATTGAAAGGTTTAGGTGCTGGCCCTCGATCACCATGCACGAACTTTTCTTATAAAAAATGCTAAGAGTGCATTTACAGATGGGGGACGCTCCTCGGCCCGTGGCCGAGGAGGCCTTATTCTTCTCTCTCTTTCCCCCCCCCTTTTTACTTTACTAGCTTTTCTTTTATAGTTTTTCTCTTCCTATCCCCTTCTTCCATCTGTTGATCATCTATTTGCCTTTTCTTCTGGTCGTCCGTCCCATCAGAGGCCTTATCGGTACTCAAGTGGTTCACTCTGATCAACGTTATCCTGCCAAGGGGTTACCTCCCCATTAATGCGGCCAGGGGGGTTAGTTGAATGCATTAAATGTGAGAGTGACAGCTTACTTTGGGGTTAGTCTCTCCCCAAAATTACCTTCGTCAGGCCGAGGATAAGGTGGTCCTCGGTGTGGATTGGGAAGGAAAGGCTTTCCCTCACCTTGGCCCTGAATAGCCTGTGTCAGAGGCCTTATCGGTACTCAAGTGGTTCACTCTGATCAACGTTATCCTGCCAAGGGGTTACCTCCCCATTAATGCGGTCAGGGGGGTTAGTTGAATGCATTAAATGTGAGAGTGACAGCTTACTTTGGGGTTAGTCTCTCCCCAAAATCACCTTCGTCAGGCCGAGGATAAGGTGGTCCTCTGTGTGGATTGGGAAGGAAAGACTTTCCCTCACCTTGGCCCTGAATAGCCTGTGCTCCTCGGCCTGGGCCTTGGGCCTGCTACATGATGGGCCGAGGCTATCAGGCCCATGGGCCCCACAATATATATATATTGTAAAAACACTGTCAACTTTTGTGCCCAATAAAAATATAATAGGAGAGAAACAAAATGGATGCCTTAACATCATCATATACTTCATGGTTCAATTTAGAATTAATACTAGATTTAGTGGGTATAAAATACATTTTAGCTTTTTTTTTTTTTTGGTTTAATGTGCTTGGTCGATAATAAGTGCAATTACAAAACCTTATTTCATATAAATATTTTTATCCAAGAGAAAATACTATTAAACACCCTATTACACACTCTTATACATGAACATTTCAAGTTTGTAATAGGGTGTGTATAATAAACAATAAACACTACCCTTTTATCCAATGTTAATCTTTTGAACAATTATTCATAGGAGAGAGAGAGAGGTCAATCTAGAACTCAATCTACATCACCTCAAACCCTTTAGCTAAAAAATGGTTATGGAAAGTGTTACAACGTCTGAAATCATGCTTTGGCAGGCAGTCATAGAATAGAACCATTTTGTTATCATTGTGGGTGGATCATGTACATGATAGTAGGAAGGGGAAGCACACCTAGTACTAGCATGACTTATGGCACCCAAAGCCAAAAGGCCCTCCATGGTTGCATTATAATTCAAGGGTACCGGTACAATTAAATGCTATATATAGGTACAAAATTTTATTAGGTAATCAGGAATATCTCATGGCATCTGCCTCCAACAAGGTCCATCAATTGGGATATGCAAAGGGCTGTAGTATAAGTCATTTTTCCCCAGAACTAAGTAGGATAGTATTATGACAGACTATATATATATATATATATATTTTTTTTGAGAAACTTGACAGACTATAATTAGATTCAACTGGCTAAGTTAAAAAAGGTCAATAAAAACATATCTATATTATATATTCTTGTTTTGATTCTAAGCAGGAATTGTAAACGGATACATACAGATCAAATCTTTTGATGATTAGATAAATTTGCAAGTAATAGCTTAAGAAAACTCCACAAAAAACAGAAAAGGGAGGAAAAAATGTATTCCTGATGATCTGAACTCTACATTCTACAACACATTGTCTTTATAATCTTTACCTCATAGAATGGCACACCGGCCGATTCTCACTTCTCTAATGGAGTTCCCCCTCCACTTTCTCTAGATGTTCTCTGAGCTTATGAATTTCATCATTTGATTTCATTTGAGTTAAATGTGCTAGCTCTTCAGGCCTCAGACGTGTAACTTGCTCTTCTACCAACTGTTGCTCAAGCCTAGTAGTTGTCTCTCTAAGCTTTGTCTTGACCTACAAAACAGTGCATCATTCATTACTAGACAAATTAAAGTAACAATCCAAAAGTAATTTTCTTCGCAAAGCAAGATTTGAACCTGAAAATTAAACACACTACCACAAGCCCACCCACCTTACAGCTTACACTAACCATTTTCCACCTAAATCAAGGTCTTGTGATGTACATAAGCTGTGCACAATAGTTTGCTAAATGGTTTTGAACCTTAGGGTCCGTTTGTTTTGACTTCAAACCAATTTTGGAAATGCTTTTCCGTAAAAGTGTGTGTTTAGTAAAATTGGGTCAAACTGAAAATATTTTCGGCGTTGACCGTAAAATAAGGCGTACAGGCGTCAAAGCATTTCTGTTTTTATTTTACCTTCAAATCACTTCCGGGAAGAGAGAAAGAGAGAGAGAAAGAAGGACAAGACGCGCAAAGAGAGAAAGAGAGAGACAAAGGACTTAGACGCGCAAACACAAAGAGAGAGAGAGAGATCGCGCCGGAAAATCAGATCGTCGTCCTCGTCCCCTCCACGCGACGGTGAGATCGCGCCACGAACCCACGAACCAATCGACCCATCCCTCATCCTCACCGACCCATCCCACTCTGCTGACCCACCCTTAAGTGGATCTGTCCATCGGCAAGTCGCACCGCGTTGATTGCACCGCGACCCATCCCACCCTTGATGTTTTTTTTTTCTTTGGTTTTGTTTCTTTTGTGTTTGTGGACTGAGAAATGATATTATATATTTGTTTAGAAGCTGAGAAAATGTGAGCAACAAGTAAAAAATGTGTTTTCTATAGAATTTTCAAGAATACAGCCAAACACCGGAAAATATTTTTCAAAGCATTTTTTAAAATGCAACCAAACACTTGAAAATATTTTCCTTTCTCGAAAATAGTATTTCTAGAAAATATTTTACATGAAACAAACACGGCCTTAGATTACCTCATCAGATACATGTAGTTAAACTATCTAGAAAATGGATTCTAGTATTCAAACTAAACAGGGCAAAACCAACACACACACAGAAAGATCTTTCAACTGCTCGCAAATGACCAATTAATCCTTAAAGATAAAAAGAACAAGAAAGGACAACCAAAACCAAATAATGAGAGCATCAACTATAAGCTGCTTGAGTGCAAATAGAATGATATTAAGTTACAAGCACTGATCCTTATTATTTTCTTTCACCAAGAATTATTGATGTGGTAAACACCAAATACTAATTAACAAATGAAATCCTACTTCACCAACTTCTATGTTATTAACCAGTCCACATTCTCCAAAATTCCAAACATACCAACTCAAAATGCAATTTATTACTTGTGAAATCAATGAAGTTCTGATGTAGAACTTCGTAGACTTCAAATACCTTGGTAGACTTCAATTGATATTTTAATATAAGGATACCACTTTTTGAATATATAAATTTGGGCTCAATTATAGTATATTAAATTAAATCTTTTTTTTTTAAAGTAAAAAGGTTTGTAATTCAATAGTACTATTACTGTTAGTGGCTATTCCAATGAAGAAAACATGGGTTTTAATTCCCATCCTTCACTTACTATAACCCCCAAAAAAAAATCCTTAATTTTGTAAGTAATTTTTTTCTTTAAATAAGATTCACTCAGGTGCATATCCAACAAAATCAACTGACTCATGGTGTATGGGGGTCATTTGTAGAGAGCCCATAATTCGTAAAATTTGTACCTAGTTGGCATTAAAAGAAAATAAGAATATTTCTCAAATCAATTGTATTCAAGTCCAATAGGCCATTCCAGTATTCCACACGTTGCCAAACTTTATTTTGATTTGACCCTCTTAACATGTGTCACATTAAGTGGTAGAATTAAAAGGTCAATTGGCCTGTAGACTCTACTCTATGACTAGAATAACGGTCCATTGTCTTAAAAAAAAAAAAAAGGGACAAAAAAAAAAAAGGAAGAGAACTTGTCCATTAAGAGCATTCACATCAGCACGTGTATTTTACACATCTATTTTTACACTAAAAATCTACTTTTTCTATTTTACACATCCACTTTTATAAAACACCTACATCAATTCATTTATTTTACAAGTTATTCCAATAAAATATACATTATACTCTATTTTTTTATTATTTCTCACCAACCAACTCTTACCAACTCTCTTAAATACGCGCCTCTCTCTTTCTCAATACCCATTTTCTGATTTCTCACTCTCTCACTCTCTCCATCTCTCTGGCATTCCTCTTCCAGATCACAAACACCGCTCCGCTCCGCTCCGATCCACCAAACTCTCCCTCTCTCCATCTCTCTGGCCTTCCTCTTCCAGATCACAAAACACCACTCCGCTCCGCTCCGGTCATCTCTCTCCCTCTCGGTCATCTCTCTATACCCATCTATACCCATCTCGTCTCCCTCTCGGTCATCTCTCCATACCCATCTCGTCTCCCTCTCGGTCTATCTCTCCACAGCTCCGATTTTTTCTAACTCTGATCCACAAGCCGGTCTCCCTAGCTCCGATCAGGCTCCGATCCACAGCTCCGATCTCCCTAACTCTGATCCACAAGCACCGGTCTTCCTGGCTCTGATCACAAGCTCCGATCCACAGCTCCGATCACAAGCACCAATCCACAGCTGCACCGATCCACAGCTCCGATCTCCCTAGCTCATGTATCTTTGTTTTTTTTTTTTTTTTTTTTTAGCAAGTGTATCTGAGTTGAGTTGTCTGTATGGATGTGTTGTGTGTGAGTTTGTTTGTGTGCATCTGAGGAAAAGAAGATGAGGAGGAGCTGAGGTTGTTGAGCACGGGGAAGAGAGAGAAAAATTGGTGCGAACGGTATATATTATTTTAATATATACACGAGCTACAGTACCCGTGTAAATATACACGGGTACTGTAGCTCATGGAAAAATATGGCCGAATTTACAAATTTTTACACCCACTGATGTGGGTGTCTTTTTGCTCAAAATGTGTAAAATTTACACTGTGTATTTTAGAAGACTATACCTGAGCTGATGCGAATGCTCTAAGGCATTAACTAATGCATTATCTCGCTCCCGTTCAGTTATTTAGACGGCAACAATGTTAGGGGTACAACTTTTATCATAATGTTTTTCTATATAGATTAGAGCAAATATTATTATGAATTAATATTGATGTTACTTGTATTTTATATCAATTGATCATGTTAGCGATTTAATAAAAAAAAAATTGTTTCTAGAAATTAATCAAAAAAAATATTTAGAAAATACGAATATTTTCTTAAAAAAAAATAAGTTTGTCAATTTCTCAACTTTCCAGGCATCCATATATCTTTTTTTTTTTTTTTTTTTTGCTTTTTTAACCTATTGAGAGAGAATAATCTTGGCCAAATCATCTCAATTAATCACAAGGACAGACCTAGGTGGAGGCCCAGGCCCCCGAGTCCAAATTTTTTTTTTTTTAACTTATTGTATATATAATTTTTGTAGTTGCCCACTTTCAAAACCTTAGGCACCCTCCAACTAGCAACTATCCAACCCAAAAACTTAACAAAAACAATAAAAATATTCTCAATTGTGATTGTATTTTAGCCAAAAAAACTATTTTACCACAAAAAAAAAAAAAAAAAAACAATGTGTTATTGGAGAAGCTAAAACTATTTTTTCTACAACTACAGTAAACTAGTATAAATATCAATTGACTGTAGCAAGTTGTTAAAAATAAAATATAATATTTTATTAATATTATCTCTCTATCTTCAATTAAAACACTCAAATTCTCTCTCTTCCTTTATTATTTTAATGAGTTGTTTATATTATTTTAAATAAAGTGGTAAAAAAATGGAACATTTTATATTTGGTGTATTGTAAAGTGGGGTGGTAAAATAGATAACTTAGTTTTTTGAGGTGCTAAAAGTTAAATTTTTTAGCACCATTACTGTAAACGCTCTAACTTAAAAAAAAAAAAAAAAAAAAAAAAAAAAAAAAAAAAAAAAATTCTAGCCAGCCTAATATTTAAAAAATACATTATTATTATTGTAGGGACACGATTTGAGGCCAAAGCCCAAGACGTGCAGGATGTTGGCCCAGTGAGCCCAGTACAATAAATTTGTAGAGACTAGGTTAAAGAACTAGGTCCTAATGAATTTAACAAAGGCTAGTATGGGTTTAAAAAATGATTAAACAAGAACAAGGCATAAAGGACCGAAGTATCTATTTCTTCGAACTCTCTTTTTCTCCTCGGCCTTCTTCCTTATGAGAACACTTTCTTCTTGCCATCCACGTTTACTTAGATGGGTAGATTTAAGCATTAAGTGGATTCTTCATCTAGAATAGAGGGTTTTAGGGCCAGATACCATATCCCACAGGGAGTGGGCTTACAATATTGTCCCCTAGACCGAATAATTACCAATAGGGAGGTGGGTGAAGTTGTCATTCCAATGATCGCCTTTATAGAGGGAGGAATAACACTTCCTATGGGTGGTATAAGTAGAGATTACCTGCTCAACCACAGGCTGTGTCCCCATTAATGCGCTCCCAACGTGTTTAGAATTCAGAGGAGCGGTAGACGCCCTAAACAACCAGATGAATCTTAGGCTTACATGGCACGATGTCGCTTACATGTATGAGTGTCATTCTCTTGCCGGGGGATATTACCTCAAATCTCGATCCGAGGAGGTGAGATTGATATCCTTCCTTCCCAAGTCCAACAAAGGCTTAAAGGATGATTACCTGGTCGTCTCCGGGGAGTAGCACGATGGTCTTCACTGCCCAGTTAGGACGGGAACACCAGGTGGGGTATCCCAGGACCAGGTCCCTGCCAAGGGACCTGAGTTTTGCTCAACTTTTCTTTTATTTGTTCCAAGCCATTCGTCTCCTCGGATAATAATTGTCATCGATCTAACCAAGATTTCCTTTTCGAATGTTTTTGAAGATAAAGTTCACGTCTCTCCAAAACTTAGCCACGTCAACATTCTAGGGCTTAACTACTTGCTGAGGTCAGAAATATTCACAAGCGAAGACGGACAGTTGCGGGCTACTCATCTGATCTTAGATTACGAGCCCTTGTCGCGCATATTTCAGGACGCGAGTCAAGCAATAAGAGCAGGTAGCCCCAAGCTTAATCGGATAGACATTTCTAAACCTGGGTTCTTAGCTTGGAGAGACCTTCCCTCTGTCATGCTGCTACCCCCACCAGTTCCACAACAAGTAGCTGCTCCGGGAGAGGAGTTAGCCTCGTCCTGCCATTCCCTAGACGCTGAGATCAACTAGTTCCACTTTGGAGAAGAGGAAGGGGCACCAAAAAGGCCAGTAGAGCTCTCAAAGTCCGAGATTGGGTCTGAAAGGCTTTCTATCGTCCATCATCCATGGTTAATAGTCGCTTGGCCAGACACTAGTTCTGAGGAAGAAGGAGGCATGGACCTAAAACAAAGAACCGGTATGAGGGGCCTAATGGCCAACAAGAACAAAGGGGGGTTAACTTCAAAAGAAGTTCCTAAGACCCAGGTTACTCCCAACCTTCATCCTCCTGCCCCTCAACTCCCTACTAACCTTGGATTGAAGGCCGATCCAAACTTAAAGAAGAAAAGGCCAATAGAGGATCTGGAAGAGGACGAGTGGCACGTCCAAAAGGTGCCAAGCAACAGAAGAAAGCCAAGGATCCCCAGGACAAGAGGGCTCAATCCATAGAAAGCTGGGGGGAGAATGAAGTGCGTCGAGGGTAGTGCTCCTAGGCCCCACGGCTAGAGGTGAAGGGTGCTCCCATTTCTTGGGACACTACAATCTGGGAGTCTCAAAGAGGGCACACTGGCATCCTCATCGATGCCCTAAAGCAGCCCCTCCTCCTTCCTAAAGACATGGAAGGTCTCAGGCGTATCAGGCAGCTTAACCTTTTCATGTCATTGAAGAGGGACCTTGCCATGTTAAGTCAGTCGGTATCCTTTTTTATTAAATACTAAGCAGCTCGTCTATTTGTGTATGTGTGCATCATTTATGACCCCTTTGCTATTTTCATATAGATCACTCAGCAAATTTATGTAGCTGAGGAGTGGGTTAGGAAAGCTTAGGACAAAGTTAAGGCTGAGGCCCACTCCTAGCTAGAGGTTAAGAAGCAGCTAGGAGCTCTAAGGTAGGAGTAAGTTGAGTTGTTTGAGAAGCTGAAAGAAGCGGACAAGGCTCGCTTGAGTGCCTTGGCGGGTTTAAAAATCGCGAAAAGGCAAGCCAAGGATCAGCGCCAGCAACTGCACATAACCGAGGTAAACCTAGCCACAGAAAAGCAAGCTGTTTTGGATCTTAAGGCCGAGCTGCAAAAAGTTAAAGACGCAGCCCGGGTGGCTAGGGAAGCCGTTGAGGCCACGGTGACGGCATCCTATGAGCGTAGGGTGAAGGATACGGACACCCGACTAGCAGAGGACATGGTCGTAGTGTGCAGGGACTACTGCATCGAATCCTGGGGAGTAGCAATGGACCGGGCGGGAGTTCCTGCAAACTCCGAGCTAAGGAGGGTCTAGAACATTTTCTTCCCAGCAAACATCCCAGAAATTCCAGATGCGGACCCTTCTCTCGAGCAACTCCCTCCCACCCAAGCTTTCATTCCTGAAGGGGTTGAGATAGGTAAGGAGGCTCAGTCCCCAATGAAGGACAAGCCCTTCGAGGACTCCCTTACAATCAAGGATATGGTTGCCCAGGCCAAGGATGCGGCAGCTAAGTCCAAAGCTGATGGTGTCCATTTCGAGGCTACTGATTCTAAGAAAGACCCTCCCCCAGCTGAAGCTTAGATGTAGGGTGTTTTCTTGAAATTTTTCCTTTGTATATATACTTTTTGTAACGGCGATCTGCCATCAAACATAATGTATTCCCCTTTCTGTTTAATGAAGATGTTTTTCTACCTTTTATCCCCGGTATTTTCATTTAGTATGCTTTGAAGTTTATCACTATTGCTTTGAACTGCTAATACTTCTTAACAATTTGGTTAAGTATCAGTAAAAGAAAAAAGAGGTCTAACACACATTTGTACTATGAATTGGATTGAACAATCAAAGACTATAACTTACACAGAGTTAGAAATCCAAGAAGCTGGTTATAACCTAGAATCTGTTTTGACACTTAATGAAAAACAAATGAAATCATAAAATGTTAATTTCACCACAGCAACACAGCATCTGGTCCAAGGACTTCAACCATGACTATGGTTCGTTTCAAACACTTATAAAAGATGTCATTATGTGTTAACTTCCCCACAACATCTAGTCCAAGGACTTTAGGCATGACTATGGCTTGATTTAAACACTTGTACAAGATATCATTATGCGTTAACTTTCCCATAGCATCTGGTCTGAAGACTTCAGGCATGACTATGACTCAATTTAAACACTTGTAAAAGATGTCATGGAGTGTTGATTCTACCCAGTTATGTGGTTCGAAGAGGCATACACAGTTTAAGATTCTATTTAAACATCTCTAAAAATGTCAGTGTGTTAATTTTCCCACAGTATCTGGTCTAAGGACTTCAGGCATGACTATGATTCAATTTGAACACTTATAAAAGATGTCAAAGTGTATTAATTTTCCCATAGCATCTGGTCCGAGGATTTCAAGCATGACTATGGTTCTGTTAATCACTTATAAAAATGTCATAGTGTGTTAATTTTCCCATAACATCTGGTCCGAGGATTTCAGGCATGACTATGGTTCTGTTTAACCACTTATAAAGATGTCATAGTTTGTTAATTTCCCCATAGCATCTGGTCCGAGAACTTCAAGCATGACTATAGTTCTGTTTAACTACTTATAAAGATGTCATAGTTTGTTAATTTTCCCATAGCATCTGATCCGAGAACTTCAGGCATGACTATGGTTCTGTTTAATACTTATAAAGATGTCATAGAATGTCAATTTTCCCATAGCATCTGGTCCGAAAACTTCAAGCATGACTATGGTTCTGTTTAACCACTTGTAAAGATGCCACAGTTTGTTAATTTTCCCATAGCATCTAGTCCGAGAACTTCAAGCATGACTATGGTTCTGTTTAACCACTTATAAAGATATCATAGAATGTTAATTTCCCCATAGCATCTGGTATGAGGACTTTAGGCATGACTATAGTTCTGTTTAATCACTTATAAAGATGTCATAATTTGTTAATTTCCCCATAGCATCTGGTCCGAGAACTTCAGGCATGACTATGATTCTGTTTAACCACTTATAAAGATCTCATAGTTTGTTAATTTTCTCATAGCATCTGGTCCGAGAACTTCAGGCATGACTATGGTTCTGTTTAACCACTTATAAAGATGTCATAGTGTGTTAATTTTCCCATAGCATCTGGCCCGAAGACTTCAGGCATGACTTATGGTTCGTTATAAACACTTATAAAGAATGAATAAAGGGAAGTGCAATGCCTTTATATAACAAATGAACATATCGACAAAGGAATCGTTCATTAAAAATAATATCTTTTTAGGTTAAATGTCCCTGCAGGGTGATTGTGCCAATCGATTTTCCACCCATGTGCTGTATTGCTGCCACTTCTTCTAATGAAGGCTCGGTGAATTCGGCCACTAGATCAGCAAGGACCTGGCCCTTAACAGAGGTGCGAGGCTTGTACTTAATGTCAAAAACCCCTAGAACTGTGTCCTATTTAGCAATCCTCCCCATGCAATAAAGGTTAACTCCTATCAGTATGTGTAGTATGCACACTTCTCTCACAGTCACCTCTCTACTCAAGGTTGACAAGAGGATCGTCATGCTAGGATCCCAACGACTCTGCCTGGTGTGGACCTGATCTTACCATAGTTAAGGATTGCACTCATTATTACACAAGTTCTTCCCACAGACGACACCAATTATAGGGACATGATTTGAGACCAAAGCCCAAGACGTTAAGATGTTGGCCTAGAAAGCCCAATACAATAAGTTTGTAGAGAGTGAGTTAAAGAACTAGGTCCTAATGAATTTAACAACGGCTAATATGAGTTTAAAAAATGATCAAGCAAGAACAAGGCACAAAGAACTGAATAAATTCCCTATTAGAGGAGGTTAATCTTGGCATAAATCAATAGAACTGATTACAAGCACAACTATGATTGTTACAGTATTCTTTTTCTCTTCTTCTCCCCCATTTTTGTGGAGAGTCTCTTACATTATATAGCTCCCTTTGAACCATCCTAATCATACACTTGTTGATCATCTGAACCTTTACTTGAGTGTCTGTCCCATCAGTCACCTTCTTTGGCTTTCTGTGAGTCGTGGTGGCCAAGACCGCACTGTTTAGGGATCTTCTCCACATAAATGCGGCCAGAAAAGTAGTTACAATACATTTAATGCGGAGGCAACAACTTTTCCTTAAATATTTCTAAGTTCCCATCTCTCCTATATATGTATGATGCATATCCTTGTCGCTGGAGCCTTCTAGAAAGTTACCTTGATCGTTTGGAATACATATTTGAACTATATTCATCATGTCCGAGGAGGAGTTCCTCCTCGGACGGAGGACCACCACCCATTCGTTTCTTACTTATGAGACTTTAAAAATTGGAATCCCTTACAATTACTTCCCCTTCCTTGGACGTTTCCTAGTTCTCGGATAAGGCCCAAGGCCCAATATATAATTTTGGGCCCTAATCCTTACAATTATTATTGTTGTTGTTGTTTTCATCTTTATTAGTAGATGATTGCATCTTAATGTATTAAGAAACAATGATTTTCTGTATTTATAATTTGTTAATTCTATATGGATGCCTATTTGAAGTTTTTTTTTTCCCCCTTATACTCTGGCCCCGTCTAGCTTGAAATCCTGGGTCTGTCCTTGGTTGAAATCACACATTTGGGCAAAGCAAGGTTGGAGCCATCATGTTTAATGTATAAAGCAAAAATTTATGCTATGGGTTCATTGAAATTCAAGACCATGTTGAATCTACTCTGTTTAGTGAGACAATTAAGTGGAAGATGATTTCCAATAAAATGTTACAAAGTGAAATTTTGATGGTGTAATCTTTGGGGGATTTGTGAAGTCATACTTGGAGCCCTAGTGCATGATTCTTTAGGCAGTGTTGGAGCAACTTTGAGTGAACAAAATTAGAAGGGTGGAGATCATGATGGTATAAAAACCTTGGTTGCACAAAAAGTTCCCGTGCTTACACAAGAATTAGGATTACTTGGTTAAAGGATATTCTTATTTGCTAATGTCAACTATGTAGTATTTGTTACTTAGCCTAGTTGAGGTTGGTTAAATATTAGATGATGTTAAATGCAAACAGATAGAACCTATTTGTTGTTTATTAGGAATGACTGTTATTAAATTGCTGATGCATTAGCAATAGATTATGCAAGAGAGAGAGAGAGAGAGAGAGAGAGAGAGAGAGAGAGAGAGAGCCCCTTGTAGATTGAATTGTTCATTCTTTTGGATGTAATTTCTAATCACTTGATAAAAACTATCAATTCTATTTATATATAAAAAATGTGATAATATATTATTCAAATTTATTTTTTGACTAAATCTTATTACACACTCCTTATTGCACATTCCCGTATACACTTCTTGTGAAATCATGTTTTCAAAACATGATTTCAATTATAATTATAAAACAAGAAAACACAATTTACAATTTTAATTGAAATCATGTTCAAACCCAACTATAACTATCATTACTTTTAGTTTTTTATGTCCAATTCTTCAAGCACAACGAAAATACACTTCACATATTCATGCTTGAAAATTACCAAAGGCCAAACAATTAAGACTAGACCAAATGAGTTTTGTCTCCCAATACCATGAACAAGTGGAATATTGGGAAAAAAAATTGATCAAGCACGAAAATATATGAATACATAGATAACCAATACCAGAGCATGTTAAATTATCGATTCTCCTAAAAGCTTTAACTGTTAGGAAATGATGAATTTAATCACTTAACCATAATTCTAACATTCCCCCTCACATGTGGGCCTAAACTTCCCCTTAATAGGTGGGGCCCAACACATGTGATTTTTAACATTTTAAATGAGAAGTAAAGTATAAATAGGGATCAAACTCAGGATTTCTTGCTTTGATACTATATTAAATTACCGATCCTCTCCAAAACTTAAGCTGTTAGAAAATTGTAAATTTAATCACTTAACTATAATTCTAACAAAGCAATGCCACATGCTAGATGAAAAACGAGGCAATATGAATACAAAATCCCAAAATCAAAGCTTGTTCTTCATGAAGCTATTATTTGGCTTAAGTCCAAAATTAATTTCATCATCTTGTTCAAGCTCACATAAAAACCCATAGGGGAAAGTGTTGGAGTCACGGCCTCAAGGCATAAAATCGTATATTTTTCCACACTTGTTTTGAGCTCTATATGTGACCATGCAAATGTGCTTGGAATGCTTACGAGTCGTGAGTTCATGATGGGTTTATTGTGTAGAAAAGCTTAACACATATGGAAGGCTCATATACATGCTAAAATGAAAACCTATAGTTATAACCTTAATTCCAAATGTTGATTGGCATGAACCCACAAATTTAGCAACTCCAGAAGAAGTCATTTGTCATACAAAAACAGACCAAACCAAAATAGATTAGACAAACTTCCATTTTTGAAGAAATTGGTCCAATATTCCATGAATTGCACTACCCAACGCATTTATAGAAGGCCAGGAAGAGTAGCACAACCCAAATTCCTTTTTCTTTCTCTTCACCAAACTTTTGCCTTCTCATGTTTATATAATTTAATGCAAATTATTACTTTATGTGTGATCACGCGCATGTGTGTGCTATCATATTGATTTGGCATGACAACGAATGCACCATAATCATCATTGATTCCCTTATTGGTATGAGTAGTAGACTTGACCCCAAAACCAAACCTAGATCCAATAACACACTAATCAAAGCTCAGCACGTGGTAATAAAACAAATTCAATAATTAAAAATTGTCAAATCTTGAGTGCCAACCAAATTAAAACTCATTCTTTTGCACATTAATAGAAGCATGAACTTTGGCTCATTGAAAGATTGTTTTTTCATGAATTTGTGATAAAAATGAGCATCTCTAGAGCTTTTTAAGTACCTAATTATTCTATTAGATGTGTAAAAGTTAAATTCATCGAAAGCAAGTGGGGGAACGATTTAAATCAAAAGAAGTCAAAGTGCCAAAAGAAGTTAAACTGCTATAATGGAAAACGAAGATTGAATTGGGGAAAAAAAAATTAAAACCTTTTAAATATTAACAAACCACAAAGTAAAATACTTCTTATAGGAGGATAAGGTCTGAGGAAAAAACATCACTAGGCAAGCAGACTCGAGGAGAAGGTGGGCTTGACTTCTCATCAACTTCGGCCCATCACTCAACAAAAGCCCAGATATTGAAACCGAAGAAGTGGCCCATCCGAGAAGCCCTAGAAGTGAGCACTCTTTGGAAGATTGTATATAAGCCACTTGGGCCAGATGATTGAAGACCGAGGAAAGAAGTAGAGATGTACAAGAAGATGGGGAGTTTCCAAGTAAGGTGTCTATCATCTCTACATTCAATGCACTACAACAATTCAGCTGGCTACATTAAAGGCAAAATGACTCATGAACAGTACTCTCACAGCTTGCAACACGTCTAATCACTCCACAAAGTCCTGATGGGACAAACATCCAAATGAAGATTAGTGATGTACAAGTGGAGGGTTGAGATGCACTTCAAGTATCTATATAAGAAAATGTGACTACTCCAAATTGGGGGGGCAAAGAAATTTAGAGAAAAACATACTTGGTGTAACCACAAACTTTGTAACAAAGACTTGGAAATTATATGAACCAATGATCCTCAGACTAACTTGAGGAAGAACAAATTTAGAAATTTCTTTCTTTTAACCTCTCGTAATCCAGCTAGGCTAAACGAAACCAATAAGGCTTGAAAAGGTTGACCTTGATAACCCGTCTTTATAAATTAATTGTATTGAGTTGTCACACTTTAGGGTATGTTTGGTAATGTTGTTCTAATAACATTGTTTATATATTGTGAAAATACGTATAGGTAAAAAAGTGTTGTAGAAATATATGTTGTATTGTTTAAATAACGAAAACTGTTGTTTAAATAACACAGCCAAACACCCCTCTTGATTTTCCGTCCAATCTGTGTTTGCAGTTGATTTTGGTTCCACTACACTTCTGAATAACAAGTTTAACAATCAAACAAAATCGACATATTGTCATTGGCACTGACAAACACTATCTGTCATAGTATTAATTATTAGCAAAAAAAGCTATCATTAATTTATTATTTGAAAAAAAAAAATTAAGATTTGAAGAAAAAAATTGTTTCTTTTCCATGTTGATATATTAAAATTAAAAAAATTTCTAAAAAGACTAAACAGAAAAATAATCAGAGGTGGGGGGGACAAAACAAAGCAGGGGACAAATCCCTGAATGTGCATCCTACGATCCCATGAAAGTACACAAACAGTCAAACACACACACACACATACACACACACACACACACACACAACAAAAAAAACGTACATTGTCATTGGCACTGACTAACAAGCTGCAAAAGCCAAAACTAGATCACGAAAACGTCGTCGTTCTTATCGTGCCGTATACGCGCTCAACTCGCGTGCAACACCGCTATTTTTTTGGTTCTTAGATATATATATTTATATTTTACATATTTTTTCCTTCGTAAGCATATCTTCACAGGAAGAGTTAAGCGTAAAAGGTTTAAAACGCTGCGTTTCGCTCACCTTCTCTCTATTTCTCTTCGTTCTCTCTGCCTCTCTCTCTCTGTCTCTCTGTCTCTCTGTGAAGTAGAAAATCCAAGAACAAAGCCTGACTCGCAGAGCTCCCTCCAAGAATCTAAAACAAAAATTCTAAGTCTCAGCGCGTGTTCTCACTCGCTATTCCTTTTCCAAATTTTACTCTTTTTTTAATTTTAAATTTTTTTTTTTTTAATCTCTGAAACTCTACAGAGATCCCTATTCACTATCACTCAATCCACAGTACTCGAATACACAAACACAAAACGCTGTCGTTTCGTCCATCTCCATTGAAAGGTACTTGTTGCAACGAAACGCTTCTCAATTTTCTTGATTAATGCTTTTTTTTTTTTTTTTTATGAATTATTCTTGAGATATTATCGTATAATGAATGCACGTATTGGATTTTATCTCAAATTTCAATTATTTATTTTCCATAATTTGAGTGCTTGAAAAGTTAGGGTTTCGTTTTGGTTTGTCACAGAGAATGCATTATGAATTCTGCGAGCTCAGGGTTTCGAAAGAGTAGGACAAAGCTTCTTCGTGTTTCTTTGGATTGCTTATTTAGTTCAATTGTATGGCACTTACAAAAGGTATATAAATTTGTATATTTCTGTTTATTTATTTTTGAAATTTTATAAATAGCACTAATTTGGTTCAATTGTATGGTTTTAATTTGAATTTTCTTGTTATAAAATTTATCTTTATTTTTTTGATTTATGCTTAGGCTTGTTGATACATTTTGCGTCGAATTTATTTATTTTTATTGCTGTTGAGATTGCTTTGCATTTACATATTTGTTTAGTTTAGGGCCTCTAACAATGAAGCTCAAGAGATATTTTTTTTAGTTTGTTAGGTATTAGGGATTTAGGGTTTTTCTTTGGGGGTTGGGGGAACAAGTAATAAAGACTGGGGATAAACTGCTTACTCGTCAGGGGTGAAAAGCATATGGATTACTCAGTAATTGATTCTGGCAGGCGGGTCATTTGCTCGTAGGAGTTTGATTAATAGTTAGGATTACAAGTAAATAATCACAAGCTACCCTTTTTTTTTTTTTTTTTTTTTTTTTTTTTTTTGATAAGTAAAAGTTTATTGATCTCAAAAAAATGGAACACCCTAGTACACAGGGAGTGTACAAGAGGTCAAACAATCAAGAACAAAAATTACAAGAATCTAAGAAATCAAGAAAGGATGAGAAGGATTGGTTCTGCAATGCAGCCAACCAATCCATTAAAGTTCTAAAGAAAAATAGCTTCAAGTTTGATATGGATCTCTCCTTATCTTCAAAGCACCGTCTATTTCTATCCCTCCAAAGGCACCACAATAAGCAATGGGGAACCATAAGCCATATATACCCATTTCGATGACGGCCAAAACTGCCTTGCCAACATGCTAGAAAGAAGCACAAGAAAGAAGCCTCGAGTTTAAATAGAAAGCGCAAGAAAGAAGCCTCGAGTTTAACCACGGATCTCTTTGCTCCTTCAAAAGTACGAATATTTCGTTCCCTCCAAATTATCAATGTGACACAATGAGTCACAGACCAAATAAAACTATTCCTGTGCCTCCCATATAGCTGTTTCAATCACTTATTAAAAAAGAAGAAGCCCTTTTTATCAAGATAAAACATAGACCTTCTTGTCACCCAATGCACCCCAAAAGCAGTAAAAACAAAAATCACAAACCATGAGCAGTGTGAGGTCCAGGAGAAATTATTGTGTGCACCAGGTGTGCTAGGCCTTTCTTTCACGTAAGGACGGACCTGGGACTCACAAGTGGGGCCAACCTAATATGGAATGAAGGCGTAGTACACTAGGTGCATCGAATAATTTCAGGAGGCAAACCATGTTTGAGTTTGGAAAATGAGAGATTCAGTTTAGATTTTTCATTATTAATTGCAATTGATCTAGTGATCTTGTAAGTGGTTAGTTTAGCGACTTTAGCAAGTTGTGTTATTGGGAGGTGTCTTTAACGTTTCATTCAGCATGCTCTCGTATGTTCAAGTTGAGAATTATACATTATCAAAATTGAATTTCCTTTGTCTGGCTAAGTGTAAAAAATATGATAGATGTTCACTACTTTTGTCTTTTTCAGACATTTGTCCATGAAGCCAGACTTTTCTTTTACCCTGAAGCAATTTAGCCAATTTTAAATTAATAAAAAATGTCTGTGTGTTATTAAAAATAATATAATGTAGTTCTAAAGGAGGTTAGAGAGAGAGAGAGAGAAGTTGCGTGTTTTAGCTTTTGTATTGTATATGTTTTTGGATATATTATGTTTGCATTTGATGGTTGTTAAATGATTTCTTAATTAATTTTTTCTAGATCTTACAGGAAATATGGCCTTTAGGAAATATGTCCCTTCTGGTGATGCGCAGAAGGATTTGAAACCTTTGAGATTTTCCATTAAGGGGCATGAGAAGACTCAACTTGTGGATCCAAATACAAGTCATACTATGGAGCGTGATGTGGATGTTGACCACAGAGAAATTTATTTTCTTATTATGCATTTTCTTTCAGCTGGGCCATGTCATAGAACTTACGGCCAGTTGTGGAATGAACTTCTCGAACATCAACTTTTACCTAGAAGATATCATGCTTGGTATTCGAGGAATGGGACACATAGTGGGGATGAAAATGATGATGGCATGTCCTTTCCATTAAATTACGCCATGTTGGTGGAGAGGTATGTAATATGTTAAAGGGTAATTGGTTTTATATTTCATCTTTAAGCGTAATAGTTAGTTGATACGGCTATTTGCAATATTCAGACTTCCTTGTATATCCTGTTCTTGTTTATGATGTGGGTTATGTTATAATTAGGGGCCAATTAAATATCAGATTACTTCTTTGTTTACTTTTTTTTTTCCTTATAGTTTCCTTGATTAATTCCCTGTTATAATTGATACTTACTTAGGTATCCTCACATTGAAAAGGATCACTTGTTAAAGCTTTTGAAGCAGCTGTTGCTAAGTGCACCTTCTCCATCACGTGGCATATGTGGTAAAAATGCTCCAAATGCAGCTGATGTGCCTACTCTTCTTGGGAGGAATTCATTTTCACTATTAAGCTGTAGGTGTTTTCGCTTTTTACTGCAGTTTATAAATTAGTGTGTCATACATGCAAAGCTTGAAGTTGGGATTTTCTTAATTGATTGACGAGAAATATTTATGTATATCATGCTTAAATATTAAGTTTCTGTACTGTTTTAATCTAAATTATTCATTCACTGGTGTATGGAAGTTTTGGCTGTTCTATTCCTCCTCCTTTACTACAAGTACTTCTGCCTCATTTGGTTTAATAAAATTTGTTACTTATCAAAAAAGCACTGCTATATTTGCACCCACTTTGCTGGTAAAGGTAGTTTTGCCACTTATTTATAATTATGAGCTTCCTATCCTTTTCAGATGATAGGGACAAAGGAAACAATGAAGTCAAGAGGCCCCCTGCTTACATGCGATGGCCTCATATGAGAGCCGATCAAGTTCGTGGGCTAAGTTTGAGGGAAATTGGGGGTGGTTTTGCAAGACATTGCCGTGCCCCTTCGATTCGTGCAGCAAGTTATGCCATTGCAAAACCATCTACCATGGTGCAGAAGATGCAAAATACCAAGAGACTAAGGGGACACAGGAATGCTGTATATTGTGGTATGCCTTTTACTCTTAGACCTGTATTTTAAATTCTAGATCCATGTGGAAGATGATCCCTTGCATGTTATGGACTGATAATCAACAAACAGCATGTAGTGAAGTTAAATTTGGTATTGAGTTGCTTTGCCTTTTAGTCCAAAGGTTAGCATTAGACTTATTTTTTCTAAGTTTACTATTGTTGCTGCTGCTGGTGCTATGTCTTTTAAAAGAAAAAAAATGCAAAAAAACCTCTTGAACTTTGGGAAAATATTAAACTGATCCTTTGATCTTTTAATTTTGAAATTAGAAGCCCTTGTGTGATGTCCCAATTTGATTGTTTGTGTATTGCGTGGGTGTGTGACGAGTCCCACATGGGGCATATACTGGGTTGAACTGAGTTTTATTTACAACTACAAGGAGCCTAAATTGTAACTAGTCCTTTTGAGGTATAATGCAGATGTGGCTAGTGCTTTTCCTTGAACTTTGAAAAAATGTTTTTATTCAATAAAAATTCATTTTATAATATATTTTATTTTAAAAAATGTCCTTTAATCTAAAATTTAACGAAAAATACTAATTTTTAAAATTCTTTAAAAATTTTCCTCATCCTTCTCCTTCTTCTTCTTCTTCTTCTTCTCCTTTTGGTCTCTCTCATTCTCTCTCTCTCCACCATATACATGTAAAGACCCTTGACCATACTATATCTGAGATGCAAACAATTGATGGAGGAAAGTAGCTCATATCTCCTCTTTTGATTAAGAGTACTTTGACCAATCTTCCAACTTATTTTCTCTCTTTTTCCTATCCCAGTGGAGGTTGAAAACTGTATTGAACAACTTCAACGAAACTTTCTTTGGAGTGGTATGGGGGATGATAAAAAAAAAGCTCACCTGGTGAAATGGGCTATAGTTTGTGCTCCTTGTCATTCCTTGTCATTCTGGAGCTTGGCTATTAGGCTACAACCTTGACTCCTCGACCCTAAACTGCCACAACAATTAAAATTTTGCATGCCATTTCTGCTCAAGTTAGACATAAGCTTCTAGAGACTTTTATGGAGTTTATTTGAGACTTTATAATTGGAGCACATTGGGAATGCATAAGTAGACTTGATTTTGACTGTTTTGGTATGTGGATATCTGAATTAAAACTTTCATCCTAATTTTTTTCCCGACACAATCTTCTTCACAAGTATGTGCTCTCTCATTTGTTATGCTTTCAACCAGCCAAATTATATCTGTTTGTGGAACTCATGCTTCCTTGTGTTCTTTGTCAAAGCTTTATTATATGAGAGAAATAACACTTCAATGGAGGATATCCACACTAAGTATAAATCCTTAAACTTTACTGTAGTTATTGTCTTTTATCTTTTTTCAGTTCATAAAAACAGGTTTGCTCCTAATTAAAACCTCTTATGACTTTAAAGTTCAAGCTTAACTAATTTTATATTTTTCTTCTACTCCAGTGTGTTGAAACTTGAAACTTGAAACTGGAAACTGGATTCTTGATTTTCCAAAAATATTAACTCCATAATGTTAAACGTGGTGTCATACCTTCCATCTTGTGAAGGAATATTAATCTAAAAGTTTGGGCAACAAAGGCTCCAATGCCCTTATACTATTAAAGGAGTATATGTAAATCAAGTAAAGTTACTTTGGCATTGGCTTATTTTTACTTTCTGTTCAATTATCACTGTCTATATATAGTTTGGCCACTCTCTCTCTCTCTCTATTAGAAAGTAATAATGGAAGAATAAATTCCTTTAAATGTTATTGTAAGTTTTAGTGATGGTTTTACCTTCATGTATAACCTGTAGCAATGTTTGATCGCTCTGGGAGATATGTTGTTACTGGTTCAGATGATCGTCTTGTTAAAATCTGGTCAATGGAAACTGCATATTGTTTGGCCAGTTGCCGTGGACATGAAGTAAGTCTGGATGGTCTATAGGACACTCCTTTGCATCATTTGATCATTTGTTACATTTAGAACCAAAAGAGAAAGAACAAAGGAGAGATTTTTCATTTTGTTATATCTTGTTATATTTAATATCTTATTTTATGCTCAAAAGGGTGATATCACTGATTTGGCTGTGAGTTCCAACAATGCTTTGGTGGCATCGTCTTCAAATGACTGTAGCATTCGAGTTGTAAGATATGATTGTTAATATATGCACTTTTCCCTATTGTTTCCCACCCTGTGTTTGGATACTTGATGATTATTTGACTCTTTTATTTCCTGCTTTTGATAGTGGCGTTTGCCTGATGGGTTCCCAATCTCAGTCCTGAAGGGGCATACTGGAGCTGTTACTGCTATTGCATTTAGCCCCAAACCTAACTCTATTTACAACCTTCTATCGTAAGGCTGGTCCTTTCTGTTTTTAAATACTTATATATGTATGTGTGGCGTTGTTGATTTGCAGTAAAAAAATTGATGTTCTGTTTGACCTTGTAGATTTGTGGTATATTCTTTTTGATTTGAAGTTTAATTATTAATTGCTTTGAATTATTCTTTTTGGTTTTTACAAATTTGATTATTTACTGTTCTTAAGATCCATACCCAGTAAGGGGCATGCCCACTGAAGGAGCAAAAATTACTTGACCTAATCTGCTAGCATGGTTTTGGATGATTTCTTGGATTTTGTTCCTGCATCACTCACCCTGTAGCATGGTAGTTACACTGCATAATATTACAGTTGTTGCTATCGATTGCTAGAAGCTGATTGCCGAGAGCCTTATAGCTCAGCGGCATTGATTGATCTTTACAAGAACAACCATGGTTCAAATCCCCCATTCCCCTCTTGTTGTAACAGTATATAAAACAACAGAGACTAAGTTCCAATTTTTTTGGGGTCAGCTATGGATGCTCAACAGGTCAATTAGGATCAGTCACATGTATTCTTTTTCTCCATTCTATTCTATGTGAAGCCATACTCTTTATTACTTCCTTAATTAACAAATCTTTGTTACTACTACTATTAATGTTATTTTTGGTCACTCTTTCTTACTGGTGCATTAAATATTAATTGCTTTCATCTGAACATGATCAAACCATCTTAAGTGACTCCCTTATCTTTCATCTATCTTTAAACTGTTTTCCTCATTCTTTCCGTGTATTTCTACTTATTCATCTTAACATTCTCATTTTAGCTACACATTCTATGAGTATGTTTCTTTTTAACAGCCCAACATTTAGTACCATTGGACATAGTTGTTTCTGAAACAGTGTTATAAAACTTTCCCATATTGGGACTTAATGGCTAATATAGAATTCCCAAAAGTGGTTCTCAAGCTCTTTTAAAGGTTGGTCACATTTATTCTTTTCAGCCATCCATCTTATCCAAAATTGTGTTCTCTGTCACTTTGACATTTTTTTTTACCACTTCTACTAATGTTATTTTAGGTCTTTCTTTATCTATTTTTGTTCCCCAGACTTGAACAACCCACTTTCTCATTGATGTATTAATCACTCCTTAAAACATGACCAAACCATCGCAAGCAATTCTCTCTATTCTCAAGTGGATCATTGGCAGCCTATCTTTTTTTTTTTAAATTTCGCCCAAAAAAAGTCTGTTGTCCAGGGAAATGGTAAAGCCTTGGGCTGATAAGCGCTAGTGCTTGGGTTTAATTCTTGAGAGTGGCCATTTTACATACTAAAATGCTGAAGGTTAGGACTGTATCCAATTCTTCTCTCCCAGGACTGTGGGTCTGACATTGGGTAATGACTCCTTCTTAAGTTTTTGTAGAATAGCATCTGAAACCACTGTTTGGTTCAAACTCATTATATTTGTTTGTTAAATTTTAGTATTTTAAACTGATGCATTCAGTTTCCGCATTAGTTGAAGTGATTAATGACCCTTCATCTGCCGTAATGAAATTTCGTTTTTCTTCATTTCTAGGGGATATAGTCCTATTCTTTTTTGTACTTAGGGTCCGTTTGGTTGCCGTAAAATATTTTCCGGAAAATAGATATTTTCCGGAAATGCTATTTTCCGGAAAAGGAAAATATTTTTAAGTGTTTGGTTATATTAGGAAAATAGCATTGTGGTAAGGAGCAAAAATTACTTGACCTAATCTGCTAGCATGGTTTTGGATGATTTCTTGGATTTTGTTCCTGCATCACTCACCCTGTAGCATGGTAGTTACACTGCATAATATTACAGTTGTTGCTATCGATTGCTAGAAGCTGATTGCCGAGAGCCTTATAGCTCAGCGGCATTGATTGATCTTTACAAGAACAACCATGGTTCAAATCCCCCATTCCCCTCTTGTTGTAACAGTATATAAAACAACAGAGACTAAGTTCCAATTTTTTTGGGGTCAGCTATGGATGCTCAACAGGTCAATTAGGATCAGTCACATATATTCTTTTTCTCCATTCTATTCTATGTGAAGCCATACTCTTTATTACTTCCTTAATTAACAAATCTTTGTTACTACTACTATTAATGTTATTTTTGGTCACTCTTTCTTACTGGTGTATTAAATATTAATTGCTTTCATCTGAACATGATCAAACCATCTTAAGTGACTCCCTTATCTTTCATCTATCTTTAAACTGTTTTCCTCATTCTTTCCGTGTATTTCTACTTATCCATCTTAACATTCTCATTTTAGCTACACATTCTATGAGTATGTTTCTTTTTAACAGCCCAACATTTAGTACCATTGGAAATAGTTGTTTCTGAAACAGTGTTATAAAACTTTCCCATATTGGGACTTAATGGCTAATATAGAATTCCCAAAAGTGGTTCTCAAGCTCTTTTAAAGGTTGGTCACATTTATTCTTTTCAGCCATCCATCTTATCCAAAATTGTGTTCTCTGTCACTTTGACATTTTTTTTTACCACTTCTACTAATGTTATTTTAGGTCTTTCTTTATCTATTTTTGTTCCCCAGACTTGAACAACCCACTTTCTCATTGATGTATTAATCACTCCTTAAAACATGACCAAACCATCGCAAGCAATTCTCTCTATTCTCAAGTGGATCATTGGCAGCCTATCTTTTTTTTTTTAAATTTCGCCCAAAAAAAGTCTGTTGTCCAGGGAAATGGTAAAGCCTTGGGCTGATAAGCGCTAGTGCTTGGGTTTAATTCTTGAGAGTGGCCATTTTACATACTAAAATGCTGAAGGTTAGGACTGTATCCAATTCTTCTCTCCCAGGACTGTGGGTCTGACATTGGGTAATGACTCCTTCTTAAGTTTTTGTAGAATAGCATCTGAAACCACTGTTTGGTTCAAACTCATTATATTTGTTTGTTAAATTTTAGTATTTTAAACTGATGCATTCAGTTTCCGCATTAGTTGAAGTGATTAATGACCCTTCATCTGCCGTAATGAAATTTCGTTTTTCTTCATTTCTAGGGGATATAGTCCTATTCTTTTTTGTACTTAGTGAAGTTCTGAAGTCTTGTTTTATTATGTTTTTATAGTATCTGCTACCATCAAGCAATCTCTCTCCCCTTTAATTTTTTTTTTTTTTTTTTAAACAATGAATTCCTTTGGCTATGGAATTTGTTTGCTGTGGAGGAGAAAATTCCTTTACACATTCTTCTGTCAATTGATTTATTTTAAATGTAATTTACTTTGTGTATCCTTGTCCTCTGCAGGTCATCTGATGATGGAACATGTAGGATATGGGATGCTAGGAATTCCCAGTTCAGTCCAAGGATATATGTTCCAAGGCCTTCAGATTCTCTAGCTGGTTAGTTTGCCTTTTTTAAGTGTCCTTATGATTGATGTCTGCTTCATTGGTGTAAAAAGTTTGAAATAACTAATTGGCTGCAGGAAAGAACAATGGTCCATCCTCAAGTAGTGTTCCACAGAGCCATCAAATTTTTTGTTGTGCATTTAATGCTAATGGAACTGTCTTTGTTACCGGTAGCTCTGACACTCTTGCCAGGGTATGTTAAACATATTTGCTCTTGTTTATCTTGTAAATGTCTTCTGCGTATACTTTATATTGCTTCAACTTTCTACAAAAGCAAATGTAAATGTTTTGCACAATCTTTAGTTCTTTACTGCATTAGTATTCAGAGTGAAGTGTAGCTATAGATGTAAGGTTTTTTATATTAAGAACTATATGCTTGCAGGTGTGGAATGCTTGTAAACCAAATGCAGAAGACTTGGACCAACCAAATCATGAGATAGATGTGTTATCTGGCCATGAGAATGATGTCAATTATGTGCAATTTAGGTTAGATTGGCATGGTACATTGCCAATTATCTTTAATAAACTTTTGCATGCTGATATATATGTTACTCCATATTTTGCAGTGGATGTGCTGTAGCATCTAAATTTACTATGTCTGACACCTCTAAGGAAGAGAATATTCCAAAATTTAGGAATTCCTGGTATGTTTCTTTGTTTCTCTGCCAGTACTCTATCTTTAGGGGTTGGGGTTGGGGAGTTAAAATTGAATGTTATATGGTCTATCCTTCTTTTTAATGTGGGTTCTCCCTTCAGCTTCCCATTTTAATATTGCATTATAGGTTAAATATTATTGCTTTGGTTTGATATAAGCTATATAAGAAATATTTGCATTGTTTGTATGTTTGCAGGTTCACTCACGACAACATAGTTACCTGTTCTCGTGATGGCAGTGCAATTATTTGGATTCCCAGATCACGTAGATCACATGTAAGCTCTCATGAATGAAGACTTGGACTTTCTTGTTCTTGCGGCCCTCCCCGACCCCCACCCTTCTAAAATCTATTGTTGTGAGACAATGAGTGACATAATTGCTGATAAACAATTACCTATCCTAATAGCTTAAACTATTAGGAAATTGGGAATTTAATGATTTAACCATTATTCTAACAAGTCCCTTCCAAACTGTGAAGTTAAATTTGGTGATTTGACTAGGTGTTTGATTTGTGATTTTTAGATAAAAATTTGTGCTTCTATTATCTTGTTTCAGGGGAAATCTGGCCGTTGGACAAGAGCTTATCATCTCAAAGTTCCACCTCCACCAATGCCTCCTCAACCTTCACGAGGGGGTCCTCGTCAGAGAATGCTTCCAACTCCTCGTGGTGTTAATATGATTGTTTGGAGCTTAGACAATCGCTTTGTCCTTGCTGCTATCATGGGTAACTTGCTTGTTGCTGTTATTTAATTTAATTCTCTTAGTGTTTTGGTATGTGTTGCTGACACTTCCTTGAATGGATGATTATAGTTAATCAACTGAAAATGAATCCATTGAGTATAGATTCCCCAAGTGGTTTGTGTGAGATAGTTCTAGAGAAAAGTGCATTATGATGTTAATTTTGATGTCTTCACTTTCTAGGCTGCTTGTGCTTTGGAGTTAGAAGGACTAACACTTCATTTGGGGTGCCGTACCCATGTCATAACAATGTCCTATTTGCCATATCATGTTATAGTTTTTCAAAAATTGCTCGTGTCGTTGTATTGTACCCGTACCCATGTCATGCATCCTAGGTCCCAATTAGCACATGCTCTCTGAGAAAATGGGGATTCGATGGTCACCATTGGGTTTCTTCTTCTTCTACTACCCTATTCCTCACTTTTTTATTAGTAAGTTGTACATGCACCCAACGGGTCTTGAACCCATAATCTCACACTCCATCTAGAACTTTTGAGGGGAGAACATGCAAGTTGAGCTAGAGCTCATTGGTCCCATTCCTCAAATTCTAGAGCATTCCCCATTTTATTTTTCAAACACAAGAATGTTCTTTTTGTTTGGATTGGTCATTATTGGTTTAATTAATTGTGGACTCCTCTTGAACAACAGAGCATTCCTTGCCCTCAATTTTATTATAGTCGTTGGGGACTAGTCTCACTTTAAGTTTTCTAGGATTTAGTTTACAATGTGGCACTCTTTTATAAAATTTCTCTAATTTTATGAACAATATCATTCAATGGGTTAGCAGGTTTATTTGCTTGATCTGTATAGGGATGGATATGACAGTTTGAAGACTAGTAAATTATGAGTTCAGCATAAGGGGTGGCATTTAGCATGCCACAGTAATGGATCTTTTATGTAGTTTCAGAAGGGTGAGTCCAGTTCATGGCTGTGTCCTCTGAGTTCAAAACTTTGAGGATTAGGATCTTGGGTGATTAGTCATCTCAATTATCTGATCCTCGTGGTATTGAAGGAGTCAAATTGTGGGTGATAGATACCTGATGGTGTGGTACCATTCTTTGTTTGATTTTCTAATAATAAATGTGGGGACTGATGGGACAGTCTGAAGTAAATAGAAGCCGCCATTTTCATTTAAGGTTCTTTGCTGTATTCAATTGTAATTGTTGTTCTTTTTTTTCCCCCATCTTGCGTGCAGCTTGAATAAAGCATTACTTCATACGTTTATGTATTTAATTTTTAGTCTGTTCATGTGCACTTCTGCACGTGTAATATGAAAATCTCAAGAATTTATGTTTGAATACCTCTAATAACTAGGAGTAAGCAGCAGTATGGTCTCTTGTTTTTACTTGTTTGGTGGAGATATAAGCTGTGATTTTTAACCATAGGATTTTTTTTTTGTTATGCAGATTGCAGAATATGTGTTTGGAATGCTGCTGATGGTAGCTTAGTACATTCTTTGACAGGTCATACTGAATCTGTAAGTGGTTTTATCTTTTGGTAATGGAATTTTTTTTCCCTGATTCTTATTGTTTTATCTTGCTTTCAGAAGGAAAGGAACTGATTCTGCTGTTTATTATTATTTTTTTAACCTATCCGCAAGTCAGGATGACTTATGTGTTGAGTACTCTAATCATTTTCGTGATCTCACTTTTTTTGATAGATGGAAAAAAGTGCCCCATGTGCTACTTTTTTTTGCCCTAGTTTTTAACGGTCACAGATGTTATTAAGTTCCCCTTTTGCCCAGTGCTTGTTAATGTTATAGCTTCTTGTCAACATTGGTATTTACTAGGCAATAACAATGCTTTAGCTTTTTCTCCTGTTAAATCCTTTTAAATCCTTAAAACCAGCCTTCCCTCCCATGTTATTAGATCACTATATTGCCCCCACCCAGGTTGCCTCAGCGGTAAGGGAGAGTGCCTGGAGTAACTATAAATCCAGAAGTCTCTGGTTTGACTCCTAGCTGAGGCATTTTGCAATTTACCTGATGCCTGCTCAGTGGGGGTGGTCCCACAGGTCCATACCTTGAGGGGTTTCCTTGTCATAAAAAAAAATGTTATTAGATGAATGGTAATAATAACAGGGTATGAGGAGGAAGTAGGACTTCTCTTAACCTTTATTGCCAGTGAGTGACTCAACTTTGTAATTTGCATATTGTTTCTGGTTACCAGTCTCTTATGCTGGTCCTTAAACTTATGCAAATGTTGTCTGCACTGTTGGGAAAAGTGCGCTTAAGCAAAGTGCCTGTAGCTCAGAGCTTATGTGCCTCTCACTTTTAGCAACATGAGTTTTCTGCCCAACATCCTGTTATTGTCTTTTTTCTCTCTTATGGAATGTCCTATTGTTGAATTCTGTGTCACGACTTTGGAAGCATTTGTCTGTCCAAGCCTTATAGCCTGTTTGTGAGGTTACATTAAATTCACACTTGGCTTGCACCATGCAAGCCTTGCTATTTGTGAAAGGATTTTTAAAACATTTTATAACTTTGATAGAACATAATTAATTGATTAAATTCTTCCACACCCATAAACTTAGGTTTTGGGGGGAAAATGGTAATTTATTATGGTACCAGGGTGTAGGTTTATGTGTTCAAATTGTATTTCATCCCCCCCCCAATGAAGTTCCTAATCCACATGTTAGGTCCCATCATTGAAGGGCTCAGCATGCGGATGGCCCACGTCTGAGGGGTCACATGTGAGGGGGAAATGTTTAGAAAGATACACTTGTTCTCACCTATCAAAAAAGAAAAAGGAAAAAAAAAAAATAAAGACACTTGTTCTCTCTAAGTTTAGAGGTTCTAGCTAATTGGTATCAAGGCCAAATTACAATGACATGAATGCCTAGCCCAATGAGGGGCCACGTGCTCACATGGAGGGTCAACATATGAGAGGCCAATTTGAGTGGTATAGTTAAAATTAATTAATGATTATATTTCTGAGCATCCATTAGCTTAGGCTTTGGAGGGCCTTTTGTAATCCAATAATCTTTCAAAACCAACAAGCTTCTAGTTACCTGCAGTTTTTGGTTACCACTTACCATCATCTCTTGATGGCTTATGCTGCTGCTTTTTCTTTTTAAGTACGCGTATTAAGATGGTTTCTCTGTTATTTATGAAGCATACCATATGATGCAGAGATATTCTGACTACCAACTTGTCTTTTTATAGACATATGTTCTGGATGTTCATCCTTTCAACCCACGGATAGCTATGAGCGCTGGTTACGATGGAAAAACCATAGTGTGGGATGTGAGTTTCTAGTTTCTTTAATCACCTTGAAGTTTCTTATGATTTTCTATGTTTCTGAGCACTCATATTTTGTGATTTTAGATATGGGAAGGTACACCTATCCGGATATATGATACTTCACGTTTCAAGCTGGTAGATGGGAAGTTTTCACCGTAAGTGAATAATAAATGTGTACTAGAAGTATAAATTATTCATGTAATTGAAATTTCAGTTTAGTTCTGCACTTGTTAAAATCAAATTTGAAAGGTACTTTGGAATAGACTCAGAACTAAGGTACTTTGGAGAATGATCTCTCATTGCTTTATTTGGGTCATTTGGAGGGAAAGGAATACACGTACTTTTGAAGGTGAAGGGATAGAGAGATTGATTCATGAGTTGAAGCTTCTTTTATTTCAGACCTTATGTGATTGGGCAAATGCTTCGGGTGTTTTTTCTTTCATTTCATTACCTGATATGCTTGATTTTTGTACTTTCATTGTTACTTAGTTTTTCTTTGTCGCTTCTAGCACACTGCCTGTGCTTTTTTTCCCTTATATTTTCTTACATATTTTTTCAAATTTGAAAGGAAGTATTTTATTTTCTGTTTGTGCTTCCCTTTATGTTTTGCTTTCTTAAATGTCATTAAAATTGCTCCTAACTTTTGTACTGTTATCTGACTAGACATTTCTTGATTTAATGTGGTCGAAGTCTTTATTCTGGATGTAGAGATCACTGTTGCCATTTATGATTTTGGCATACAAATGTTGATTCTCTTGTGCTTTTGGGACTTTTTATCAGTTGGCAATTCTTTCTAATGCTTTAACACGCTACTTCAAGACAAATTTTCCCCTTTTAGTGAAGGTTTCTGCTAAGCAAGGGTATTCGTAAGATTTCCTATAGTGGTTTCAAATTTTAAACCTGTTATTTAGGCTAACTCTCAGTTCTTTTATTTGTTTAGAACAATACTGTCCATACTTCGTCTCTGTATAATGGCAGCTGTAAATGATATTCAATCTAGAAATTTTTTACTATAGTATTATGCTAGTTTAAGCAATTTTAGCTTCAAATCTTCTATGTTCACTTAGATGAACTTTTAACTAAGACTTGGCTGATGTCATGGCTAATTTCTGAAACCTTTGTTCTAACTGAGGTAGCAAGTGTACAGACATGGGCCTAGCTATTGGTAAATGCATATGAGATCCTGTCCTCAGAATTTTGATAATTATTGAAATATGGTGCACATGTTTGAAAATGTGCCCTAAAGAAATTCTTAACTACCAATTAAAAGCATTCTTGCCTTTTAAGTTTGTTTTGTGAGTTCTCAAACTGTTTATATTTAAAGAGAATGGTTGCACATGGAAAGAGGCATGACAGATGATTACTTTAATTGGTAAAACAGCTATTGGCATTATAGTTAGTTTTCTTCAGGATTTACTTCTGTGGGAGCTTAGAGCATTCAGCTTATGGCTTGCTTGTCAGAGATCATGACATAGGAAAGGTCTGATATCTAACTAATCTAGGACATTGCATTTTTTGTAGAATATTGCTGCCTAGAATTTGTTATGTTATGGACTAAAGTTGTGGATATATGAATTTCGGGGTTGCAGATCAAATAATGTAAAAGGTCCCTTGTGTTGTGAAATGGTTTTTCAGGAAAATATCTATGTGGGAATGCTAGGCTAGAGTTAATGGCACTGAAAGTATGTGGGATTTGTGTGGCTATGGAGGATAAGGTGAATTGGTTTGGGGACTTACTAGTAGTGGGTGTTTTAGTGTGCTTTCATTTTATGAGGCATTGAGAGGTGTTGCCTCCTTATTTTATGAGGCATCATTGGTACTCCAAGATATTTGGAAATAGTTTTTGGAATGCAGTCCCTTCTTGTTAAATGTGAGCTTATGAATGCTGTCCCTTTGGGAATAGGGACTCAAAACTCAGTTTGTTCAGTCCTTATTTTTATTGGCTAATCTTTGGATGAGAGTAGACCTAAGATGATTTATGATTACACTGTAGTATGATCTGATGGATTCTTAGGGTATTAATCTAGTATAGTCCATTGGTTCCCTTTTGTGTTTCCTTTTTGATGGTCAAGAGATATAAAGAGAGAGAGCTTTCGATATCTTGGATCAATAATTCATAAAGATATACAAATTTGAAGAGAATGTGACTCATGGGATAAAAGCAAGGTGGATGAAGTGGAGAAGCACATTAGGAGTATTGTGTGATCATAGATACCTATTAAGTAAAGGGAAAATTATATAAGATTGCTGTAAGACCAGTTATGCTATATGGTACCAAATGTTGGGCTGTTAAGAAGTAAAATATTTATAAAATGAGTGTAGTTGAAATGAGAATGCTAAGATGAATAAGTGGAAATACATGGAAAGATAGGGTTCAAAATGAGGAAATCAGCTTAAAGATAGGGTAGTCCCTATTGATGAAAAGACGAGGGAGAGCTATAGGTTTGGTCATGTTTAGAGGATAGCGATTAATGCACTGGTAAGAAATAAGTTGATCCAAGTTGAGGAACTAAAAAAAGGTAGGAGACCCAAATAACATTAGTAAAATTTATTAAAACGGACTTTTCAATTAAGGATGAACAGAGAATATAACTTTAGATAGAATAGAATAGAGGAAAAGAATACATGTGGCCGACCTAACTTATCTACTTAGGACCATAGCTGACCCCAAAAATTTGGGATCAAGGCTTGTTGTATTAAAAAAAAAAATGTTGCAAGAGTATATACATATGTATATATATAGTATTATTTGGTCTAAAGGAAGGCAAGACCACAATAAATGAGGTGTTGCTCTAGGAGATGAGATTGACAGAGGAATCTAGTGGAGTTGGAAGCGTAATGTAAGTGTAAGAATTCAACTGGTGAAACAGAGTATATGTATGTGTATGTGTGTGTGTGTATTTTTTTACAATATTTCATTTCATGAGCTTCTTGTTGCACTTCTACCACATACTTGATACTATAAGCGAAAGAGTATGTAAAGTCTACCATTAAAGCAGCCCAATGGAGACTTGCAATATTCTCATGAATTATATCCCCTACCTTTATAGATATCAGGATACATTGTTGCAATAGATGACTAATTCCTTTCCCTGATTGTTTTCGTGTCAAATCACTCAGTCTTTTGTGGTAGAAAGACGACATCTTCTAAATCACTAAAAAAAAAAAAAAGATTCAGCAAAGAAAATAAGAAATATATTTTGGAAAGTGGTTAGTATTGATAGCTATGGCTGGTCTTAATCTTTTCTGTGATAGTATGTAACCATGTAAATCTTTTAAAATAAGCTAAATTAAACTAAAGCTCTAATGCTGATTGGCTTTCATTTTTGTTTTTTCTTTGGTTTCTTTTTCTTGTATTTTCTAGGGTTGCTCTATGTTATTCATGCATAGAGTAGCCTTTCGTATATATAACATTCTTACTTATCAAAAAAAAAAAAAAAACTAAAGCTCTAATCCCAACTAAAGTGTAGTCAAGAAAACCAAACTAATGTATTTTTTTTAACATAAGCTTTGACAAGATCTGTTTTGCATCGTATCTATGGGATTCCTTGATTCAGGCCAAAGAAGCAATATCACTTGATTATTATCAAGCTGATTGCAATATTGGAAATATGTATTTTATAATTGTGTGTGATCCAATATTATGCATGGCCATAGATAGGGCAGAATGACAATAATTTTTCTTGCCAGCCCTTAGTAATTTGGTTAAGGGATTTCCTAATTGAGTTGATCTGTGCTTGCAACTCAAAAGAATTTGACCCAGAAAGAAGTTATTCGATTATTATTTCATATAGTAGGGTCCTTGATTGAAATGCTTCCTGCTGTTACATTCTTCTTATGTAATTAGACATTTTTATATTATATTCTACAATCCTTCTGAGATGCTAACTCTTGAAATATTTCTTTCCTAGAAATGTGTACCAATCTTCATATTGCTAGATATGCAATTTTCTTTATTCTTGTAAATCCATTGTTGATTTTTTTGTTTTAATGAAACTTTTCTCTATTTTGCCAGGGATGGGACATCAATTATACTTTCAGATGATGTTGGTCAACTGTATATATTAAACACTGGCCAAGGCGAGTCCCAAATGGATGCCAAATATGATCAGGTAGTAATGCATTTTGTTAAACAACCCCCCCCCCCCCTCCCACTCCAAAAAAATGTGGGAACCCTTCTACAAAAAAAAAAAAAAAAAAAAAAAAAAAAAAAAAGGAAGAAGAAGAAGAATATAAGGTTTTTGCATCTCTTTTTGATGCTTGTTTTGTGTGCTCTTGTATAACAGTTCTTCCTTGGTGATTATCGACCCCTTATTTATGATACGCTTGGAAATGCACTTGACCAGGTTAGTTGTTTATTTGCAACTTTGGGTGTTGGTGATTTTCCATATATGCAATTTTATCTGTACTTTCAAAGTTCTATTGCTTAGAAAAAAATGATGTGCTAAAATTGTGATACACTTCTTTAGGAAATGACTTATCATTGGTTTATGGTTGGTCAGTTGGTGTATGTTGATTTTGAACAGTTTTCCTACCACAATGAACTTCTTAAATCAAATGCAAATTTTGGTTCTACATGCGCACTTGAAAGAAATATTATGCGAATGTGTGTGTGCATGTGTGGGAGAGAGATAGAGAGGGAGAGAGCTAGGTTTATGTGACTAACAGAAAGAATTGGATGGATACTAGGTATATTATGTCTGAGAGAGAGAGAGAGGGCCTTTTTTTTTTTTTTTTGATAGGGCTTGGGACTCACATCTAGTGACTCTCTTCCTCTATTCCTTAGCTCTCTTTCTTTGTAAACTAAGTTTTTTTTTTTTTTTTTTTTTATTTATTTTGAGAGAGTGCCTTTTCATGGTTTGTGTTTGGAACCAGAACAACCTTTTGATTATGTGGCATTCCTTTTTCTTTGGTAATCAGCCATGGATCCCCCTACTCCCACAGTTAGTTCTAAGGTAGCATCTGTTTCTAATGCTGATGCTTGTAGGATACTTCATGATAGGTAACTTTCATACTTCATTATAAATTTTGAATAGGAATATGGATGTATAAACAGGACTTAGGACTCAGGATTGACACTATAGTGTTCGCAACATCTTTTTTCTAGATGAGTGGATTAGAAAACCTTTTATAACTTACAGATACAGGGTTTTTAAACACTTAAAGAGTTTGATACATCATGTTCTTACTATCCCTTCTTAATTCTAAAGCATGACAACATTTGATTCAGGAAACTCAGCTTCCACCATACCGACGGAATATGGAAGATCTTCTTTGTGGCTCAGGTTCACTCAACTCTAAGTGCTGAATTTAACATGTATTTTCTTTATGGAATTCTGTGACAATATCAGTATCTCAAGTACTTGTTATGTGGTTGAAATGCTAGACATGGTGCCGTACCCAGAACCCTATCAGACTGCATACCAAAAAAGACGGTTAGGAGCTTTGGGTAAAGAATGGCATCCTTCTTCATTGAGACTTGCTGTTGGGCCTGATTTCAGTGTAGATCCGGACTACCAAATGCTTCCTTTGGCAGACTTGGATTTATCGATTGAACCACTGCCTGAAATTGTAGATGCCATGGATTGGGAACCAGAAAATGAAGTGCAAAGTGAAGATAATGATTCAGAATACAATGTTACCGAAGATTTTTTCCCCGGAGGGGAGCAAGGAAGTTTAAGTTCAATTTCCTCTGGTGATCCAGAGTGCAGTGCAGAAGACAGTGAGGATGAGGACTCAGTGGATGGCCTTCGTCGATCGAAGAGGAAAAAACAGAAGGCAGAAGTAAGTTTCCTTTTTTGGAAGACTGAAGTTCTAACTTAAGACTTTTGTTAGCATTTGCTTGAATTAATTTCCCCCTTTTCAGGTTGAGATCATGACTTCTTCTGGGAGGCGTGTTAAGAGGAGGAATCTGGATGAGTGTGATGGCAATCCACACAGATTTAATAGAACTAGGAAATCAAGAAATGGCCGAAAAGCTTCAAAGAGGAAATCCACATCAAAGTCTTTGAGACCTCAAAGGGCTGCTGCACGCAATGCACTTAATTTGTTCTCAAAAATCACAGGAACATCTACAGATGGTGAAGACGAAGATGGCTCTGAAGATAATTTGTCAGAAAGTGAATCTTCTCTACAAGATTCGATCATTGAGAGTGATAAATCTGATAGTTCTTTGCAAAACGAGCAAAGCAAATATTTAAAAGGAAAAGAAGTGTCCCTGGATGACTGTGAGGATCTTGTTGAACCTTGTGAATTACCTGAATCTCATTTCAATGATGGAAACAGGAAGAGATTGATTTTCAAATTGCCTATTCGGGATTCAAATAAGCTTGTACTTCCAAGGAGCATATCACATAAAAGCAACTACCAGGCTGATCTGGTGGGATCATCATCTAAAGCTTCTCAGGAGGCCTATGAAGAAAATGGGAACCATACAAGCTCTCAGGATCAAGGGCACTTTTCTGGTGATGCAAGCTGCAGTACTATAGAAAGAAAAGGGAGAGGGAGATTAGACAAGGTTGAAGATCATTTAGACCTGTCTGAATTTTACAGTAATGGCCAAATTAGATGGGGAGGGGTCAAGGCTCGTACATCCAAGCGTCTGAGATTTGGTGAAGTAATGCCATCAGATGCATATGACAGATCTCATGTATGTCAAGTTGGTCAAGGTGAAAAAGAGAATAACGTCGATGGGAACATGAAAACTCAACAGGATAGTGTTATGATATCCCCCCCTACTATAGAAATCCAAAATTTTGGGGATAATATCGACAGGATGGCAGTAATGAATGGTAAAGATATTGGTGATAGTACCTCTGAGGAATTTAAAGGTGAGTCACCAAAATCTGTTCATGTGGTTGCTCAGGATACTACAATCTCCTCTTTACCGTACAAAAATGGGACTGATCACCACCCTGAGCAAATTGAGAGAGGCACGCCTAGCTCAACAAAGTTAAGGATATCGTCGAAAAGGATTTTAGAGGATCCTGAAAGTCCTTCCAAGCAGGAAATGAGATTTTTGGTAGAAAATCAGAACAATGGTTGGCATGAAAGCCCTTCAAACAAGGAACAGGATCCCGTTGCACCTGATGGTGAAGGAACCAGTGGAGTTAATGCAGATCATGAAGATGAATCGGACTCTCAGATTGATAAAATTTCCTTGTCCCTGGCACATGATTCACAGGAGTTGCATTTGAATTCAAACAAAAGGTATGCGGCTGTTTACAAGAGGTCAAAATCACACAGGAGTAGGGCTAATTTAGAAGTTGATAGTGGTGGCATGGGGGAAAGCACTTCAAATGCTAGCAACAATAGTATAATTGCAGGACTGGACTCTCAAGAAGGCTTTATTAATGGGGCTCGTAGGACAAGGTCCACTAGACTGAAGGAATCTACACATGATTCAGACAATGTCAGTGATGGTCTCAAGTCAGGGCCAGGAGATGAATCAGGGAATACATTTAGAAGTACCCATAATAATTCCACTCACAGCTGTCAACCCCCTACCGAAAATTGGGGATCAACTGCAAGAATTACTGTTGGACTGAGGTCAACTAGAAACAGGAGGGCCAGTAATCATGTTCATGACAGAATTCCAGTGGATAGAAGGAAGTCACATCAATCAGCAAAAAAAAGATCATGGTTAATGTTATCAACACATGAGGAGGGTTCCCGATATATTCCCCAGCAAGGGGATGAAGTTGTATATTTGAGACAGGTTAGTTGTTAAGCAATATATCACATGATTTATTGTTGCTGATATTTATCATCTTCTTGTCAACCCCCTCCCCCTTTTCCTTTTTTTTTCTTGGGGGTTGGTGACTTGGTGCTTTAGGATCAATGGTCTCAGTTATTTACCTATGAACCTCTACTTTTCAGGGGCATCAAGAGTATATTGATTATTTTAATTCAAGAGAACCGGGCCCTTGGACATACATGAAGGGCATCATAAGAGCTGTGGAATTTTGTAAAGTTGAAGACCTCAAGTATTCCTCACTTGCAGGGTCTGGGGAGTGCTGCTGTAAAATGATACTTAAATTTGTAGATCTGGATTCCAATGTGTACCAACAATCTTTTAAATTGACTCTGCCTGAAGTGATGGGCTTCCCGGACTTTCTTGTTGAAAGGACTCGGTTTGATGCTGCTATGGCCAAAAAATGGACCTTCAGGGATAAGTGCAAAGTATGGTGGAGAAATGAAGTTGAAGGTGAAGAAGATGGTAGTTGGTGGGATGGTCGGATAACGTCCTCGCAGGCCAAATCAGTAGATTTTCCTGATAGTCCGTGGGAGAGGTATACTATTCAGTACAAGACTGACCCCAGAGAAAAGCATAATCATAGTCCTTGGGAACTCTTTGATACTGATACTCAATGGGAGGAACCACACATCGATAATGAGATCAGAAATAAGCTGCTGTCTGCTTTTGCCAAGTTAGAGCAGTCAGGCAACAAAGCCCAGGTATATAGGCAGAAAACTTCCTTTCATACTGATTTGCTATGGATTTCCTTGTCTTAATTTGTTGTGAACATTTCAGGATCGTTATGGAGTTCAAAAATTGAAAATTGTTTCAGACAAGTCACATTTTACAAACAGGTATATATTGTCTATCTTTGTGGAACTCGTTCTATATGTTGCTAATTGTATGGGGTGAAAATGTGTCCTATTTAATATAGGTCTCAGTGCATGCTGTGACATACACTTGTGCTATACTGGTATCTAATGAAAACCTTCATTTCTCTCTTGTTAAAGAATTTTGAAATGTAATGTTGACTTATGAAATTTTTGCAGGTTTCCTGTTGCGTTGTCTCTCGAAGTGATCCAGGCAAGATTAGAGAACAACTACTATAGAAGTATGGAGGCATTGAAGCATGACGCCAAGGTCATGCTGTCAAATGCCGAATCTTACTTTGCAAAGAATGTGGAAATGTTAGACAAGATAAAACGCCTTTCAGAATGGTTCACACGGACATTAGCCTCTTTGTAGCTCCTCGTAGAGAGTTCTATAGAGAAGTAGGCTTGTAATGCGGTTGAAAGTGCGAATGGGATTTCTGCCCCTTCTTTTTCTTTTTTTTCTTTTTTGTAGATATTACATTGATTGTAAGTATTGAAAGGCTTTTTCATTTTATCTTTTAGATCCAATTTTGGGAATTGGGTAGTCTTTTGGGAATTCTTTTTAGCGGGAGATAAATGTCAGGGCAATTAGCCAGTTGCCGTGGAATTTTTCCACCAGATCATTCATTCATGTATAGACAGACACTTGATACCATCATTAATAACAACGAAGGCAAAGAAGAAATGTTAAACATTCTAGTCTGGTGCCCTTTTTCTTCTCTCTCTCTCTTTCTCTCTCTCTCTCTCTCTCGCGCGCGTCCATTTTAGAGTCTTGGTGGTGCATGCTGCATACCATACAAGTGGCCATGTTCTTCCCAAATCTTTTAACTGTTATTTACCTCGCTTGATTCGAACTAGTACTTTGGTCTTCAGCCTTTGTTGGTTTATTTTGTTTCTTGGATTCAAACAATATTCATCTTCAATGCCACAGATATTATCATTCAAAATCTCATTTTTCAATTTTCTTTCTATAATGACCGTTTTGGTCCCTGCCGTAAGTTAAAGGGCCCTGACCTCTGAGATTCCCAAGACATTACATTGAGCCAAGAGGCTCTCCGCCATAACCATTGTTAGAGCAATTCGTTCTTATGACTTTTCTTTTCTCCGAGTAAAATTTATAATAATACTTGCAATTCTTGACCCTACGAACAATCTTAACCAACATAATATTATCATTAACAGCTTTATTTTTGCACGAGACTCCTGAACCAGAATTCGCAAGTCTGGTAAGTTTTCCGCTCTGCCTCCCAGTCTTTGCAACTAGAATCAAAATTCTAATGATCAGACCTGTGCTCAAGCAAGAAAATAAGTGCAGCCATAATAAACAAGGCACCCAGTCTATACTGAAAATTAATTACACTAACTCAAAACCATCAGAGCGGAAATTCTGTTACAGAAACTAAGGAAGTTAAGGTTACAGTTTTTCAAGACTCACTCCCTGCTCTGACATGTTTGTGTTACCAAACTCTAAACAGTGAAAAATTGTGCAGACTGCTAATGCTCTGGCTTCTCGACCACAATCCAAAAGGTTCTCAGTTGTTTGTCAAGCAAATGCCAACTCCTAAAATAAATTTTACAAAATCCCTTAACATGAAGGTCCATGGATCCATAATAAAAGTCTTCTAAATTTCATATGACATGCTATCATCACATAACACTACTACTATTTCCATGGTAGTGAAGATCAGCATGTAACATTGCATCAAAACTTAGATTCTCAATCTCTCCACCGATGGCCACAGTTTGGATTGCAGCAGACAAAAAAGAGCGTCATGCCCTCCTCCCCTCTAGCAGTTGCCTGCACATGTTATAAAAACAAATGGAATAGGTGAAAAATCCTCATCATGAACTTGATTAAGGGATTGCCATTTTTAGAATACAGGAGCATATGATTTCCCAGCAAAAAATAAACATTGAAAACGAAACTTGGCCCTTTGCCTACAGCTTGAAATTGAAGCAGGTTTGCACAACAATACCTTCAAAGAACCCAACTTGACTTTTGATAGACGAAATGTGAGCATAATAAAGTTCAAGAGTTCAGGAAGAAGGTAAATGATGATATTATTTCTTCCTTTGTCTTGCAATGGTAAGAAGGATCTTAAGCAAACACAGGCAGCAAAGTTTTCCTTGCCACCAATTGTACAAGAAAATCCCTTAGAATGCATGAAACTAATGCTAGAAAAAGCTGAGTTGAGACAGTTTCAGCCAAGCAGCACTGTAGGTGATAAAAATAAAGGTATTCAAGCTTGTCTAGAGCTCAAGCGAAAGTCAGCCTATCAACAAGAAATTTATGTCCAGAGCAATTAAATAAGGCTCGGGATGTTTAGGTCAGCTCAAGCTTGAGCTAGGGCTTGAGCTCAGGCTTGACTGATTTAACAATTATGTAGCGTTTGGTTCAAAGAATTTGATATGCCTCTAGCATCTGGATTTCACAGAATATAATGCCTGGGAAACATGCTCCTGAATGTAACTATGCTTACAATTGGTTTGATTATAATCTGAAAGAGTCCTAAGAATGATTTATTCTTCTCAAAATATCCTAAGGCTTATAAAAGTTAGTGAGCTAATATTGTCGTATGAGTGATATCATTGTGGGTACTCTTCTAGAAGAATCTAGAATCCTCTACAATAGGGTATTGATGAGGTGTCCTCACCAGGTGTCATTCTCAAAAATATTCCCAACTCTCTTGTAACAAACTTCCTTATCCTTATATATATGGAATTGTAAAGGGTGAGGTCTGACACAAGATTTTCAAGTCCTCTTTTGAATCTTTCTTCTTGAATAATTCTCTTCTAAATATTCCTCACTAACAACAAACACAATATCAAATGTATTACCCATGTGGCTTCCTACAAATATATAATAAGAATAATAATACGAACCATGAATTAAGTCAAATATCCTAAAAGGGTAGCCTTTTCAAATGACACATACAAGACCAAAGTAATTAATTTAAATAAATTTCTCCTTCATGGCTTAATCAATCAAAATTATTAATTTCATTAAAACACTAAAACAATTCCAAATAGGAGATATAAAAGTAAATTAACGAAAAAATAAAGAAGAAAAGTAAGTCAACAAATCCTTCAGGTGAATGTAACCATAATATTTTTTTTTTAGTAATAAAATTTGGGAAAGATTTGGGAAAGACTGCTCAATTTTATTTATTTATTGAATAAGTAATAAAATTTTATTGAAAATGGAAAAAAAATTACTCTATGTTCACGATGACGAACATAAAGCACCTTGGATATATACAAGCAACTCAAACAGAAAATGCAAGAGAAAGTTTGAAATAAAAAAATTGAAGTCCAATTAGTGAAACCCCGTGTCAGATTTATAACTAACGATTATAAGATTGGCTCATCTAAAGGAATAATCAACTGATTTATAACTATTGATTATGACACATGTAGAAATCCCATGTTAATTCTAACATCTAGCACAATCCAATGTTACAAAAGTTGGATTGGAATGCTGAAACAACCAAAAATAAAGACAGAACATAAAAGCCCACATCATGTGAAGTATCTAGTTAAAAGAAGCATCATAACAGGAATAGAAAGGAATGTGAAACTAAATAGAGGTGATGATGACATTCCATGCTAAAAGCATAGCTCTTTCAGTTTTGTTAGCCTCCAGTGTTACACAATGGCAGAACAAGCTGATCGTCTATATCTAACAGGTATCGTTAAGTAAAGATTGTTTGTTCAAAGTACTTATCAAAAAAAAAAAAAAAACACATTGTTTGTTCAAAGTAGGCACTCCAAATGTTGTTCTAAACCACTTAAATAGTCAACCCCTTTGCTTTAATAGGCTTTAGTGTTGCACCCAAAAAAATGTGTGAAAAACTGAGCCCTCATGGTTTATGATCTACAGATAAAATATAAATCAGCCTTTACATTGTGATTCCTTGATAATTTAGGTGCATCCCTCAACTACTACAACTTTTAAACTCAGAACCAGTATATGTATTATGTTTAAGAATACTCTCCTCCATTTAGAACTTTCAATATCAATGAGAGAAAATTAATACCAAATTATAAGGTTCCAGGAACTTGGGCCATGATTCCCCACAACATTATTGTAATCTTGACACAGATGCTCCATCAAATACCTATGCTTCAAGTAACCATGTTTCCCTCCTATTATTTTATTTTTTATTGCTTTGTTTGGTTTTGAAAGTTAAATTTTATATGGGAAGTTCAAAGATTACAACTACACTCTTAAGGAGTCAACAATTACATTTTATCTTGAGAATGAGGCCCCATATGACGACACAGTGCTTTTTATTAACTCTTTAGTTCCTACCTCTTCAAACCCTCCTCTCCAATAAAAAATAAATTATTAAAAAAAATCATATTTAAATTAACTAATTCATTTAATTACCACAGACCACTTATCCCAAAAAAAAAAAAAAAAAAAAAGCAGCAGTAAGCAATTCTTTTTTTTTACTACCAGCAATATCCAGAAAAATTTAAATCAAACAGGAACTCAACCTGGAAGAAGACAGCTTCTCCATGGTTGCATTGAGTACAACGAACAGATTTAGTGCGAGGAAGAGTTGGATCTGCAGTGACATCTTGTAAAACCTGAGTGCGCTCTCCAACAGAGTGATGTATCTCATTTCTATAGACACAGTTGTTATCAGCAACCTCCTGCACAGTGATGGAAAATAATAAGCACATAAAGGACAGAGAAAACAAAATCTATAATTAAAAAAAAAAAAAAAAAAGTATCAGTCTATGCAAAGCTGAACCCCACTCTTGCAAAAAGACTTCATTGCCAATTAACCAAAGCATATAATTTTTAAAAAGGACACGCAACCATGTGATAATTACTTTATTCAACTATTGTGTTTACACCACAGTAAATATCTAAAATTAGTCACCAATGAGTTATAGCTCAGCTAGCACTTCCTTCTCCCATAATAATGGGATGGGGAGTGAGGTTGTAGGTTCAAGACCCACTGGTGTGTAACTTACCAATTAAAAAAAAAATAAAATAAAATAAAAGTCAAGTGGTTGAGTACAAAGTGACAGTGAGACTAAAACTTTGGGGTTTTCTTTTTTTTTTTTTTTTTTTTTTTTTTTTTTTGTAATAAAAACTTTATTGAAGCAAAAAATACCCAAATACACCAGGGGTGTACTGTGGGAGTAGTACAATCAATCAATCTCAAATTACAATGCTCAAACATATCAATCAATAAGAGTGAAACTTGAAAATTCAGGTTCAATTAATTCATAAACTAGGAAATTATAAAGCATTTTTAGAATTTATTTTAATACAATATGCGGACTAGGGTTTCGAAACAGAATGAATTCTCTTTGGGCTTTAGCTTATATGTACCCATATATAAATATGTAACATAAATTCTTATAATATAGCAATCAAAGTTACTAGCTGGATTAAGAATCTAATTTCATAAAATATAGCAAGAATCACATTAGGGTTTTTAGACCTAATCACCAAAAATAAAAGGAAAAAATATATATACCAACCTCCTTTAAGCTATAAAAGGAATTTTTTGCTCTTGAGAATTGAAGTATATAAAAAAAAATGACAAAACTTAGACACAATAACTTAGATGTGTTCCTTAGGTTTCTTTTAAGATTTAGCCATATGACTACTTATATAAAAAAATATACATTTTCATCCCATAAAGAAGAGTCAATGTGACAGAATCTTAGCCAAATGGCTGAACCTTAAGAAGGAAATAGCATCTAAGTATTATATCTAAGTCATGTCAAAAAAAAAAAATTATGAAAGCTTAATTGAATAACTCAAGGGTATCTATAGGGTAAAATAGATACTTGCATTTGTTATGTATGTTTTGGGTATAGGACTGTCATTTTTGAAAAAAAAATGATAGGTAAAAATAAATAAATAAAATAAAACCTTTGGGGCTAGCTATTCTAATTTTCCCTCAAAAAAAAAAAAAAAAAAAAAAACAGAGAAGTAAAATTAGGGTTTTTTTTTAGCACTGAATCAAGAAATGTATATATTAAAAAAAAAAAGTGTATAAGAACAAATAAATGAAATAGAAACCCTAACCATAATTTAAAAATAATAATAATAATAATAATGAGAGAGAGAGAGAGGACCTGGTGATCGCAATTGCGGCAAGCGTAGAGAAGGATTTTCTGATCCTTATCTTCCTTAGGGTACAGAATGTTGTTACTGAAATTTGTTTTTTTTTTTTAACAAAGAAAAATTAAAATTTTCACAATGAAACTGATATACAGTTTTTTTTTTTTAAATTTAATTTTAAAATTTTGGGTAAAATAAAAGCATGAGGAATAGATGGTGTTAATAAATGTGAATGCATGTATGTAATGTATGATGAGTGTGAGTGTGATACTGACCATTCGCGGCAAAATTTCATGGTACTCATCTTGGAAGCTAAAAGGAGAGAGAGAGATGAGGTGACGGAGCAGTGTGGTTTCAGAGTTTTCTTTAGCGGGCTCTCTCTCTCTCTCTCTCTCTCTCTCTGCTTTTGCTTTCTTTTCACTCGGCCTTTCTAGTTTCTGCTGGTGGCTCTTTCACACTGAAATTATACTCATTTTAAAAGGGCAAAAACGGGTGATCTGCCCCTTTTTTTTTTTTAATTTTTTCAATTCAAAAATCGGGTTTTTCTTCTTTAAAAAATCGGGTTTTAAAATCATGATTAAAAAAAGAAAAATTATTAAGTCCTCTAGAACAACATAAATACATATTTTTTCTTCTCACATAAATAGTGAGTCTCATCATAAATTTAATTAGTGAAATTTACTATTCATATGAGATGAGAAAATACATATTTATAGTACTCCAAAAATACACAATAATTTTCCTTAAAAAAATTGAGACTAAGTTGTTAAATACTGTATTATTTTGCAATTTTTCCTTATTCATCTGCCCCCTCTTTTTCTCAATTATTTTTTTTTTCCAAGAAAACATATTCAACTAATTTGGTGGCGTCCACTAACCCAAGGACAAAAGGACATGCTAAGGTCAACTCAAGACCAGCGGACTACGTAATTCCAACCAAGACAATTTTTCCATTTTTTCAATCTCCTTAATGCCTTACTTAGTTACAAACTCACGTTATTAAGCTCGATCATCTTTATTTTAAGTTTTTAACGGTTGCCCTTAGGGCATTTGTTAATGTATAATCTTAAGAAACTTAATACAGTGTTCATGTTTTTATTTTTTAGAAGATAAAAAGTAGTCAATTTTATTTTTCCTTTTTTCATTAAAAATTATAATAATACTTCTTAAACCAATACACTTAAGGCATTCATTAAATTTTACCTTGCTTAAGAAAAGAAATTTTGAAATTGAGAATCATTTTTTCCTCTAAGCTTTACCCCACAATACTAAGGCCGGAGTTGGATGTTAGCTTTTTAAGTGTCTAAACTATCTTCGAAGTAGAGTAATCCTAGCCTTACCATTAGATAAAGACTCAAACATAGGAATATAATTTCTTATCCTTACACTACACATTTAAATTGAAGCTTTTACCATGGGCTCATTTACATAATTACAATTTCACACTACTTGAATTGATGAGTCAAACATGTCCAACCATAATCTTGACTTTCTTCTATAATTTATCCTTTTTTAATTAATTCATAATTAGTAATCACTTTGAAACTTTTACCTTCGACTCGTTAACGTAATTACAATTTTACTTTACTCCAATTGATGAATATTATTAAGAACGAACGTCATAAGTTGAAACTCTCTAAAAAAAAAAAAAAAAAAAAAAATTGTGCCCAACTACAGCCTTCTTTTATTTTTTTACCTTTTGAGGTGAATTCTTATCACTCTAAAGCTTTTATCGTAGGCTCATTTGAATAATTACAATTTGAACTTATTCAATGTGACCAATCAAAATCCTAACTTTCTTTTATCTTTTTACTTTTTTGGGTTAATCCATAATCACTTTGACATGGGATAAGTAGATTGTCAAGGGCGAGAGTGAAATTCGGGAATTCTTAGTTCAAAAAGAAAAGGGGGGCTTAAGTTGGAAATCGAAATAATTAAATTGAAAAATTTTCACTTTAAAACACATAATTCTAAGGGTAGTCTAAATTAAATCCTATAGTTTCAATAGTAAACAAATTAAACATGAGAGTTTTAAAAGGTAAGAAATTAGACCCTAGAGTCAAAAAGCGATCTTAACGCCATTATTTAACCGTTTACTATAAAAGGTAAGGATAAATTGTTATGATCAATGAGAATGACAGCATGACTGGTGACCTTGTCAGAGGCGTCTCTCAGCGGAAAAGGTCATCACGAAGCCATAAATAACCCTTAGAGGTGGCATGGTCGTGGCCTATTGCAGCAAAACCACGGATTGCTTGATCTTGGTCAGCTAATAATCTGGCCTTCGAATACTACTGTAGTTATGGTGATGGTGTCTATGAATTCTCAATAAAACTACGAAGAGAGATTTTTTTCTTGCTTTCTATCTCTGCTTTTAGAGTGTTTCCCTGAAATCTTTCTTTTTCGTCCAAACTGCAACCCCAGTACCCCATCTCCATCTCCACCTCCACCTCCACCTCCACTCCAGATCTAATCTAACCCAATATGACTCACCAAAATGGGGCTTGAATATGCAGCTCACTAATCCAAGAAAGCAAAAAGCTCACAGTTCACATTGTACAAGTTTCAGTGGTAATAACTAATAACATCCTTCATGGTTCAAATCAGCACCCTCTACTACTATCTATAATAATAAATAAATAAATAAATAAAGAAAACAAAAGACCCTTGTATTGGAATTAATTACATCCATAATTCCATATTCCTAACATCTTTTCTTTTGTACTGAAAATTTTCAGTGAGGATGCCAAGGGTCTTTGGCAACCTTTTCTTTTCACTGCTCAGCCTGACTTGGATTCAATAAAAAAATTGATTTAAAGTTTTGACTGCACACCATTTTAGATGAAGATCCAGAATCATAGAACATAAGAAGCTGACAAGGCCAGATGTATGCAAGCACTGAAGAAGGTTCTAAAGCTCTCTGCAAAGGGTGATATGGTTCAGATGCAACAGTAGCGAAATTTATCCAGCTAAGACTAAATGCAGTTTTCATTTCCCGCAACTACCAAATTTATTACTTCAAAGCCATGATAGCCAGTCTTGGTCCTCAAAACTAGCAACAGTAAACTCAAACTACAGAAAAATCTGATGCTTTACTTGCACCAATAGACTAATCTTGTTTGACAAACTTAAAGGAGAACTGAAAAGGTCAAGAACAAACTGCAATATGAAAAGGCAAACAAGGTAAAATCTTAAGTATTTTATCATACAATAACAGAAAAAAGAAAACATCTACTAAGCTTATTTTACAAGGCACAGCTTGCAACATGCATAAAACCTTCACAAAGTTCCATAGGTGCTGATGAAAATATATTTGGAGCTCGTAGAGGTTAATAACACACAAGAAAAATAGCAAAGCAAATACTACTCCATGCCAATGATCCTTACTGTTCAACTACCTCCTTTAGCGCCTTCGGCTGTGCCTCCTGCTCTTCCTGCGGCTGCTCCTATCATCAGAATCAGACTCTGAAGCCGAGTCCGAATCAGAAGACTCAGACGAAGTACTATACCTCTTACTACGCCTCCCCCTCTTCTGCTTCTTTTTCTTCCTTCGCCGCCTCCTTTCCTCCTCTGAATCAGATGATGAACTATAATCCGAACTACTCTCTGAAGAATAACCAGATCCAGTAACTGATGATGCTCCACTGTCAGTCTCAAAAACTGAAGCCTCGCTGTCACTACCAGAATCAGAATCTGACCGTTGCTTCCTTTTGCTTTTCTTAGAACTCTTTTCAGGTTTCTCCTCCTCCTTAACATCAGGATTATCTAAATCATAAGAGATTGACACCTTCATCCTCAACTTGGGGTTCTTAAGTTGCTGGGTCCGAGAGGGTCGTGAGATGTAAACACGTTCATTTTTGCATTCATATGTCCAATGACCACTCTGGAAACACTTCTGGCATTGTGAAGCCACACCACTCGTGGTAGCCGTAGTAGCCTTAAGGTCTTTCCTTTCACCCAATCTCACAGCCTTTTCAGTACTGTTCAAATACATCTGCCTCTTTGCCTCCCTTTTCTCCTGCCATCTGCTAGGCCCTTCTTCCTTCTGCCCATAAGCATTGACATTTCGTGCTGCAGCTGCTGCAGCCCGTTCAGCCTGAGCACGACTAAGACCTTTCGCAGCACTCAAGGTTGCAGCCTTGATTCTTTCAGCTGCAACCTGAGCTTTATCTTCTTTCTTACTCGACATTTTCTAAATCAGAATACGCAGAATTTTTAATCTCTCAAAGAAATACTCCAACCCTCCTTCACCCTGCATTCAGAAATTATTTGAGTCATTTTCATTGGCTGATTCTTTACCATTTCTTGGTATGTAACCCAAAATTCAGTAAAACTAAAAGTCCTTTGATTCAACAAATTTAATGCAAAGAAAAATCAGAGAAACTTATACAAGTCTTTAAAAGTTCCAACAAAGACCTCCAGAATTTATAACCAAAACACCCATATCTTTTTCTTCCCCTTTATAATTATACACACACCCTATAGGTTTTGAACCAAAACACCATATCTTTACAAAATATTAGAGACACCCAATCAACAACCAGAAAAACATCACAAGCTTTCCAAAACCAAACAGAAACAGAAACTTACATATACTTCAGTATACCCAATTCAATTAAATTACCTCCAACAATAACAAAAACAAAGCCTTAATCTCAAAATTTTAGGGTCAGCTAAAGGTTTTGAATAGACTAGTTAAGGTTAGCCACATGTAAAATTTTCTATTTTCTATCCAAAGTCATACTCTCTGTTATCTCCTTAATAGAAAACTACTTCTTATTACTTCTACTAATGACATTTTAGTAGAAGTAATGATAATAATGATACTTTAAAATTATTGATGATGTTGTAGAAATTGTGTAATTCATGTGATTAAAACTTTGGTTTTTAATGAAAAAAAAATACTAATGTAAGGTTTTATTTGACAATTTCTTATATAAGCTGTTTATTGAACTATGGATAAGTAGGTCAACCCAACCCAACTCAACACCTTGCGTTAGTTTTTCATGGGTTGGTGAGTTGGTTTTAAAAAAAAATTTCTTGACTTCAAGCTTGTTTATAAACACAAGGACAGACGCAAAGCTAGTAATTGTTTCAGTTTACCTAGATGAACCAAAATGAGAGATGAAAAATGATAAAGCATATCAAATCCACAATTCACGAGCTAGTAACCTTGAAACTTGGACAAAATACAGTCAACGGAAACCCCCAACCATATAGTGCAAGGACCATTTGGGTTTTTGGTCTTGCTTAATTTCTAACTACCAAAACTAAATTTTCATAGCAAAAATAGATTTTTTTTTTTTGGGGGCCTTTTTAATTCATTGTGCATCTTATGTTCTCATCTCAAATGACTAAGTTATGGTTCTATTAGAGTGCAAAATTACTTTCTTCAAAATTCAAGGTTTTCCTTTTGATATGAGAGTAATTACAGGGTCCTAAATAGCTGCAAGACAAAGAAACAAGGATTTCCTTTATAAATCAACCATTTTGCTTTTTAATTGTAACCAAAATTAAGAAATTTTTTTGAAATATAATATTTCTTTAGATTTCATATTGATTTCTCTTTTCCCAAATTACTCAACAGTCGAATACATATTTTTAACCAAAAAATACCACCCCATCCTCTGAAGAACCACAATCAGATTCGCTTAGGGGTTAAACCCTAACACTTAGAAATCTAATCAAAACCCCATCAAGTAACCAAAATACAGAAAAACAAAAACCCATACCAAATCAAGTTATTAAAGTCCAAAAAAGCAATCCAAACCCATCAATAATTTGAAATCCAAATTGGGAAAAAAAAATTCACGAAAAAACAAACCTTGGGATGGCGGCGACACCACGCTCACGGGGTTTCCAAGCTCCAGCGACGAATCCGGTGACTTGTGTGTGGATGTGCGTGGTGGGGGTGGAGATCTAGGCAAGAGGAAACAGAGCGAGGAGATTTCTTGATTAGGTCTGAATTCTGATACGTGTTTGTGGATTTGGGATTTAAGTGTTATTATTGTGTTTGTGTGGTAAAGCGTATTCAGGTTTTACTGAAATAATGATGTGTAGTGTTTTCATTGGACTGCGTAAAACCAGCGTTTTACTTAAAATTAAAACTCAACAAAATACCAATCAAAAAAGTAAATAAATAAAAACTCAATAAAATAAAAACTAATTGCCCCACCATCCCCTCCCTCCTCTCTCAATCCAAACAGGCCATAAGGCTCTCACTTAAAAATTTAAAATTAAAAAAAGGCTAAAATTCAAAATTGATCATCTAAGTTTCAACTTTTGTCATGATAGAATGCAATATCTATCTTATGATATAAAATTTTAATTAAATGCCAAAAATTTGATAAATAAAAATTATTTTTAAAATATATACTCTTTTCAAATGTTCAACATTTTATTAATATATTTTAGTAAACATTAAATTTTATAAGCATATGGTGTAAAACCCCAAGTTTTACACCATCCAATACCATTATACAACAACATCATATAACATATTAAAGAATAGACATAACAACATCCAATCAATTCTAATACCCATATGAAAGTCTAACTCAACTAGTAGTTTATTAAAATGTTATTAGATATGGTAGAATGTACTGAATTCTAAGTAGAAAATTGATGTTACAATTTCTTATTAGATTGTGTAAGACATAAGTTTTACATCCCATCATTACCAAATTTGAACTCATTTTAGTATGCTTATGGTAGTTTTAAGAGTTTAAAATTTTTCAATCTCCCAACAATTTTATTCTTCCATTTTCTCTCTATCAAAATTGAAATTAGAAATAATTGAGATAAATTCACTACTTAAATCCATTTTTCAAAAACTGAAGTCCAGTATTGCCAAGAGAGACAATGACCATCTAAAATATATTATTTATTCTGATATTGATTGTTTCAATATTTTTAGAATTAAAAATTTTAAAATATATTTTTATAAATATATGAAAATAGTCCAATTAATGTATTAAATTATATTAAAAAAAATATTGGATTCTCTTTTCTGATTAGTGTATCTCTTATAAAATATTAAGTAATAGTTGGTTGTGTTCATGATGCTGTTTAGTGTGATTTTGGGCCATTTTTAGCACCGCACCATGCAGTGTGGTTTGCCGAAAACCCTTATTACACCTCACCTTAATTGATCGATCACCATGCAATGCGATGCAATTTGGTCGATTTTCATATATATTAAAAACATATATAAAATATATGTTAGATATATAGTTAATATATTAATTATAAATTATATATTATATATTAAATATAAAATAGAACTTATATATTAATAGGTGTGGTGCAGATTTTGTGGTTTTCTAAAAATAGAAGCACAAATTGCACCACATTGGTTTTTGCACCTCTAACGCAGTCAGCAGTGCGACAACCATATTTTGTGATAGGTTTAGGTGTGGTTAGAGCGTGTTTTTATATAGCTTTAATAATAATACATTTTACATTTGTGCTTGACCCCAAAATGTTTTTAGTCGGTCCTAGACTATGGCCTATTTTTTGTGAACCGTGAATTTGAGCAAAGTTTGAAAATAATCTAGTTAAAGCTTAATTGTGGTATTTAATAAAAATAACACCATTTAGAATTTACATTATTTTAAGACTTTTTATTTTATATTTAAAATACTCTAGGCAAATGAAAAATCTTCATAGCAATATGGCCATATTTTGAATAAAATGCATTTAACATGTCAATATCATAGTTAATGTTTCATGATTTTGACATGATCATAGTGGTATTTAAGAAAAAAACCAACTCAATCAAGGCTAAAGTTGTTTAAAGAAAAAATACATACATCAAATTGATGGCTATGCAAAGAAGTGTTGATCAAGTACCACTATTGAGATATTGAAGAAAACTAATAGGGCACGTTTGGTACACTATATTATTACATGAGAATAGGAATAACTATTATAAGGAATACATTAAGTTGGAATGTAATAAGTTTTACTATTCATTAGTTTGATGACCATTTAGAAATAGAATCCTGAATATGCATCCACAATTTAGTAGAATAAAAAAAGAATGTGTAATTAAATTATTTTTAAGTCAAATTTCCTAAAATACACTTATTTTAGGGTGTTCAAAATAGAGCTAATAATTAACAATAAGATAAATTTATTTTCTTTCCTTTTGAAGATGTGGCAACTAATGACTTTTTAGGAAATTTTTAAAAAAAATTATTACATAAGGTGAAGGAATAGATATTCAGTACTTTTGATAAGAAATAGTTATTCTTCATTTTGAAGAATAGCTATTCATAAGGAATAGTTATTCATTGTAATAAAAACATAACCAAACAACCGAATAGTTATGCCATAGGAATACCTATTACATTACAATATATATTACAGTTTACCAAACGTGCCCATAATGTTTATTAAAGATCTCGTTTTAGATTGTAATTAGAGGTGAGCAAGAACCTGTCTAATCCGACCCGACGCAAAGAGTTTTGGGTGGGTTAGATGAATGCTCGAGTCAGGTCCGTGCCAAAAATTCAGGTGAAAACTACCCTATGAGAGATGCTTTCCCAAAAAAAACCTTTGACAATAAGAATATCATAAATCAATACAGGGTGGTTTTTGTGCAAAAAGTATTGCTTAGAATTCCACAAGAAGACAAGCCTGCTTGTGTACAATCAATGGTTTTCGATACAAACAAACCTAATTAAAATAAAACAACAAGGTTCAGACACATTTTCCCTCTTTTGCCTAAGCATTTTGTTATAATATTATTATAACAAAATAAAATTCCAAGGAAACCTTTGCATGCCTCCGTTGCGTTTTGGGAGGCCTACACCCCATAGAAACTGTCGACTTGAAACTGTCCCTTGGCCTGTAGGTCCTTCAGTTACTCAACTGAGCGAATGGGTCACTAGGTTACATTATGAGCGAATGGGTCACTAGGTTACATTAGGAGGTTTTCACAGTCTCTTTTGAGTACTCCACCAGTGCACCAGGCGTTTCTTCATCAACTCACACAAGTAGGTGATCTATTTCTTGCGGGTTTTAATCTCCCTAGACAGCAACCATTTATTGCGGATTTTAATCTCCCTAAACAGCAACCATAAATAGCAAAATCAACAAGTACAGATTCAAAAGCTACAGGCCCAAGCCCAGGCCATCAACCTCTAGTCCCAAGACCAAGTCAAGGACTAGCAGATCCATACCAGGAGGAAATGGAAGCAGTTTTTTAGCAAGCAGACAATTCCTTAATCAAGAACTCGGCCGTTCTAGATTTTTGTGATTGGTATAGATTAGTGTTAAAACACAATTTTTGTGGATTTGATTGGCCCTTATTAGGGTTCTTGGACTAGTTCATGTTTCTGATTGATATAGATTTTAGTGTTAAAACACAATTTTTGTTGATGTGATTGGCCTTGTACAAATGGATGTTTGAGATTGGAATATATTTTAGTGTTAACAAAGTGCCAAGCAATGCATTTTAATGCTAGCCATTACCAAAAAAAAAAAACTAGTAAGTATTTAATATTGAGAAATAAATGAGAGACAACACAAAAATTTGATGAAATATCTATGCATGAGCAAATTTTGACTTGTATGCAGTCAAAAATGTAATCTGGAATGAGTCTAAAAGATATTCAAAACGCTAACCACCGATATCCCAATAATATTGAACATTAGCCACAGATATGAGTAGATCATCAAACAAGCCACTGTCTTCATATGATTTAAAATGCTCAAAGGTTAGCCTTGGTACTGTTACATTTGCCAAAGAAGAAGGGGGAAAAAAAAAAAAAGCAAATGAATACAGCTCCTCCAAGTTGAAACCAAATCAAGCATTTTGGACGATTCAATGCCCAAGATGGTAAGATGACATCATGAAGACCTTCAAGCTATCAAAACCATGATAAAATTACCACTTGTCCTAAATAAATAGCTAAAAGGGTGAATTCAATTATTTAACTATTATTCTAACTTACTTCAAAAACAGGGAAAAAAAAGTGCTCACAAAAGAAAGAACATACCAGTCCAAGAAAGTGCCATAACCTTTATAATTATTAAGGGAAAAGACCATCTCAAGGAAAATCCTAGCAACAACATTCTTAGACAAGTACCAACAATAACATATCAAAGTAAAACAGGAAGGCAGCTACATTTCTTTGGTGGCCTTAAAATATCCCAGTAAGAAGATTTGCAGCAGTGGAAATTGCAGCTCCAGTGATTGCACATTGCACAATCTGCTCATGTGAGGAGTCCTCAGATGTAAGTGCCAATGCCATCCCAGTTATTGCTCCTGCAACTGCACTGTTTTTCTGCAGTAAAATAAAGCTTAACGAAATCAACAAAGTTACTGAATTAATTTTCAGATGAGAAGCTCTGCTTGTTGCCTAGTCTCAAACCGCAATTTTTAGAACAATGGTTACATATTACAATTCATCATTTCCCAATTAATTAGGCCTTTGGGACAAGGGATTGTTTATCATAGTATCAAAGCAAGAGATCCTACACCCACGTGTGAAAAGTTTAAATTTTTACATGTTGGACTTGGGAACCCACTTATTAAGCGTAAGTTTGAATCTACACATGAGAGGTGTGTTAAAATAATGGTCAAATAATTAAATTCACCATTTCCTCGTAGTATTATCATTTGAGACGTGTTTATTTATCAACAATCATATCATATACAGCTCTACATTTGCTAATTTAATGTCTTCACAAAAATTAAGAAACTATGAAAATAAACATGAGAGAGAGAGAGAGAGAGAGAGAGTACACAGATAAGCCAGTTCACCAGGAATTTTAATCAGATATAATCCACAGCATTGTGAGATGACAGATATAATCATCATGAATATGAACATTACCCAATCATGAGATCCACGAGCCTCCTTTAGCCCATAAGTGAGACCTGAATACACTCCAGCAGCCAGTCCTACAGTAGAAAACAAACTGTTAGTGTTAGCTCCTCCCTGCCATTATATGTTAGCAAACGTACATTGAATCATGCACATTGCAACAACAACCAATTAAAAAAACCAGGCTGCTTTAGTTTGTGACTTAAATCAAAACTTTTATTTCAATATGGTGCTAGGGATGGCATAAATATTATTACGTAAATCTTACAAACTACAAACTGATGTGTTAACTTTTATACACCCAAAAAAAAAATTAATAAATTTATTTATCATGTTGCTAATGTGAGACCAATCACATTCTTTGTTATATCAATTTGAAAGCATTCTGTAGTAAAATTGCTAATGCTTGCTAATGCCTTTTAACATTGTTCTTATTTCAATATTAGAAAAGAAAACATTCAATAGCATACGGATTCTTGTCAAGAATCGAAACAAGCAAGCATTCAATTTAATCTTAAACTTGGACAACTTTGGTCTCAACTGTAGAAAAGAAGACCTTCAATAACATATGAATTCTTGCCAAGACTCATAACAAGCAAGTGAGCATTCAATTTAATCTAAACTTGGGCAACTTCAGTCTCACCTGTAGAAAAGAAGACCTTCAATAACATATGAATTCTTGCCAAGAGTCAAAACAAGCAAGTAAACATACAATTTAAGCTTAAACTCAGGCAACTCTAGTGACTCCAGTTTACATTCAATCCTTTTGATGCTGAAATATTCAAAACAAAACAAACAAACAAACAAAAATCATTTTGAGTATGGCCATGCAGGCTTACCCCACTGCAAAGATTCTTTTCCCGTATTCTTCACCTGAAAATCATGGTTACAAGACCAAACCATTAAATCAAGCATTGATCACATAAACAATGAGCAAGAGTAAATGCCAGTGAATGAACTGCGCAAACACCAACAATCATATACGTCCCAGGAATATGACACGTTTGAGATGTCCTAACAAACTAGACAGATTAACTTTAGCCAGTACTGTTAAAGTGAGATCTAAAAAAACAAAGATGTTGCTGCGTGTGGATCCAAATGCTATTACAATTAATTCCCACAAGGCTTTGTAATGGTTCTTAGTGTGTCTAAGAACAAAAAGGTAGAGAGTTCAAAACTCACCATGGCTTCAAGGGATTTTCTGTTGGTTTCTCCTGCAAACACATGAGCAACAACAAGACAAGGTCATTGCAATATACGTATCATGACATGATGTTGTCATTGTCAGTGTAAAGCATCTGTGCAACACTTAAAAGAGTATAGACATGCTTAGTATCTATTCCAATAATTTCTGTACAAATTATAATATGCTTGAAACAGGGATATTCCCTCCCTCCCTCCCTCCCTCCCTCCCACATGAATATGTTTTATTTATTGTTGGACATATTTTTTGTTTATATTATGCTCACAAAATAATAACTACTAGTAAAATCTTTAAAAAGACGTCTAAAATCAAAAGAATATTTTAAAATATTTTTTCCCTCCCAACTAACTAATAACAAATGTGCAAGATATTTCTAGAGGCGTCCAACATGTATTCTGAGCATTGAACACACAGGAAACTGAATTTCCAAGTATTAAACACAAAGGAAATTGAAATTTGGGGTGTTCGTCCTCCTTAATAGTATACAGATAGGGTAAAATTTAGGTACAAAGCCTTAATATATTATGTTTTTCAATTAAATGTCAAATATTTAAGCTAAATTACAAATTGTACCTCTTAACTTTGCCTAAAATTCAATTTAATTTTCTAACATCACTGTCATTCAATTCAATCTTTTAATGTTCAACTTTATTCAATCTAGCCTTTAAGGACTCCCAAAATGATATAGTTTTGTATTGAAAAAAGTTAAAAGTTAACGGCACAATTCTAACAGAGAAATAAAGGAGGTTTGAATTGAACAAAATTGAAAGTTGAGAGACTGAATTTAACAAAAATAAAGTTAGAGGAATAATCTCAATTTCAGGCAAAGTTAGAGCTTACAATTTGTAATCTAGCCTTAAATTTAATTGTCCTTGAAGAAAAATATATATCTCACTTGTTAATGTATCTAGCTAATTAGATGTCAGATTGAAAGTTAAGAGACTAAATTTAACGAAAATGAAGTTAGAGGACTAATTTTAATTATTAGGCAAAGTTAGAGCTTACAATTTGTAATTTAGCCTTAAATTTAATTGTCCTTGAAAAATATAAAAATATATATGTTTCACTCGTTAATGTAACTAGGTAATTGGATGTTTTAATTTAATTAATCTAATGTACTACACATAAAAATAAATAAAAATAAAAATTTAGCCGTCAAAGTATTAGGAGTGTTGTCATGTTGTTTACCTCTAAGGTCTGGGAACCGACGTTTCTTGGCACCTGAGAGCTCCGATGACACATCACCACCACCTGAATCAAGTCCTGCACCTAATAAAAATCCACATATGTACTAATCAAGTCCTAAATAATTTTTTAGAAAAGGAAGTCTTAAAAGAATTGTGTTTAAGTATGGACTAGACAATTTGCACTTGCACTATAAGAATCAAAGATTTGCACTGGAAATCATTGTACCTTCGATGGCTGTAAAATAAGCCTCGCGTGACACAGCCTGAATAGCTCCGATCTGTGAAGCAGAAGACACCCATTTTAGAATTTACTGATTTAGATAGGTGTACACTGTAAAATATTACAATATATATGCACACACCATTTTTCACAAAGGTTGAAATGACCTATAATATTGTGATTAGATCAATATTATTTTCACTTGATCCACTGACATAATTTTTATTTTACATTTTTATTTACGCCAATCACAACAAACTAGCCATACCAATTAATGGTTGTGAAAAAAAAATTATGAAAAGAAAAAAATTCTGTCCTTGGATTTATTTGATACATGCACACACGCACAAGAAGATAATAAGATTGCAAGTAAAATCATAGGTTCTTGAAAACCCTCTTGGTGGGTTTATGTAACTTAGGGTCTATTTGTTACTGTTGTTTAAACAACAATTTTCAATATTTAAGTTTAAACAACATTACACATTTTTTCACCCACACTTACACTTATTTCCAAAAAATACAATCAACTTTATTAGAAATTTCTTATCAAATGGGCCTTAGCCATTAAAACTATACGTACATGATCTACTAATATACACACATACAAACTTAAATACTACCCAAATAGATAAATATCGTTAAATTACCGATTCTCTCAAAAGCTTAAACTTTTAGGAAATTGTGAATTTAATCAGCTCATCTAACACTCTCTCCTTCTCTCCTCACATGTGAGCCACCAATAAGTGAGGTGGGACCCATTACATAATATTTAATAAGGTAAGGTGAAGAATATAGAATCTCGTACTCTAAATTACTAATTTTTCAAAAAATTTAATCTGAGTTACGTATAAACATGCATGCATGAGAGAGAGAGAGAGAGAGTACCCCGGCGGCTTTGACGAAGCTCTCAGCGATGCGGTTGAGGAGAGGGTGGCCGAGGTCAAAGAAGCCACCCTTCTCGAAGCTACTCAGCTCATCCAGCAATGACCTTGTCTCCAAGTTACTGCTGCTGCTCATTTTTTTTTTTTTTCCTGATATTATCCTTCAATTAATAAAAGCCTAAAAAGTAAAAACAATACCAGATCAAAAGGAATTATACTTTATATATTTATAACCTCTTCGCTATCATATCTGAATTATAAGATCATATATGCACACTACTGATCTTTCTCTTGAACTGAAAGTGAAACACATAAAAAGAAGAAAGAAGAAAAGGAAGCGGTTATATATTATAGGACAAAATCAGTTAGAGAAAGAACACGTGTTGGCGTTCCCATACGTGTCTGCTTCTATAACAAGAATGCAGACCTTCGTGGCGACCTTTTGGGATCGACTTGCCCACGTGTCTCGTTCTTCGAATTTGGAATTCAATGTCGACGACCAAATACCAGGTGGCCTCTGCCATGGATTATCTATTAAAATTAAAAAATAAAATATATTGTTTGGTTTTTTTTTTTTTTTTTTTGATAGAAAAATATATTTGGTGTTTTCTTTTTTTAATATAAGATAGAAATAATATTTTATTTTAATTTAAGTGTATATGTATGAAATATAAAATAAATAAATAAATAACTTAAATCCCAACCAATCTTAGTAATTCAAGCTTATAACTAAGTAGGGTTTGAATTTGTATTTGAAATTACTTAAGAGTTGGATGCGTTTGGCTGTTGTGGTTTGTGTTCCCCAAACAACAGGATGGATCAGCAAGATATTTGGTGTTGACTGTTGAGCATCGGGTGATCTTTTTTTTTTTCTTTATTTATTTCTTTTCTCAAGAGATATAACCATATCAAATAGTTGAATAATAAAGTGTGATTTTTTTTTTTTGAGAAAAATAAAGTGTGAATTTGTGATTAAAGTATCATTTTCAAGTGAATTATATAATTATGATATCCCATAACTCTCTCTATATTATATATTTCACTTTTCATTTCTTTGAATCATCACACAGGAGAACGACCGTCGTTTTCAGACCCACATCAAATAAACCCTAATTCTTGATACCAAATTTTTTTTCAGAAAAAATAACTCTTTCACACACCTCACTTCTGTACCTCTTGACTTTTTTTTTTTTTTTTGATAGCACCTCTTGACTTTTCTTGATAATTGATATGACTCTTAAATAGTCGCACTCTTGGGTACTGTTTGTGCTAGGCTAAAAATAAAATATTTTTCACATATGTGATCATGTGAATCAGTTACTTGAGTGGCTGGATTTTTGTCAGCCATGGCCCAAAATATGCAAACTTGCCAGGCCCATTATAACAGAGAATATCACGGGAGGTAGTAACGTGTAACTAAAAGTTTTTGTAAAGTTTTCACATGTGTGAGCATGTGAGTCAGTTTTCCACTAAAGGGTGACTTGAGGGGCTGGACCTTGATCAATGTAAACCATGGCCCAAATAAGCAAAACTTGCGAGACCTGTTATAACAAGAGAATATTATAGTCAGTTATCCACTAAGTCAGAGTGCAATAAAAGTTACCAAAAAATAAGGAGGAGTACAGTAACTGTTTTGTCTACAATAAATAAAGATTAAAGGTATATTAGAGGACATAACAAAAATCTGATAAACTTGATTCACATACCTAGTCAATGAAAGGATAACTTCATGTTTGTAAGTGTGTTTGCCTCACATGAATTATCTAATTATAATTTTTGTAATTTAACTTAGGAGTTTGTGTGATTTGAATATTTCTTATTTGTATGAACTTGAATTAAGATATCTACATACTGTGATTACATTGTTTGCTCCCTTATTTTTCTTAGTTGAATATTTTGTACTTTTGAAGTCCTATTAGTTTAGGCAGTGGTAGAGCCCATCAATTTGGTGCGAAATCTTGTCTTGCAAGTAGTTCTTTTCAAGAAAGTTTGTATTCTCACAAACAATTTGGTTGGGATGGAAATGTGGGAGATAAAAAATGATGAGGATGGAAATGTGAAGAATTAAAAAATATATATAAAAAAAAATAGTTTTCCCTTGCGTGTATTTGGTTTGAGGTAGAAAAGTAGAGAATTAGAAAATTTTTTTATTTGGTTGAGAAAAAAAATAAGATTATAGAAAATGGTGTTTATATAAATTCACTTTTATGCTCATATTAAATAAAAAATATTAATAGTTTATAAGAAAAAAATAACATTTAAACCTTAAAAAAGAAATTTAAAAGAAAAGAAAAGAAAACCAACTTGTAAGCAGAGAGAGTGGCAGATGAGTAATTTTATATCTTAAGCCCATTTTCTCCCCAATTTAGGAAGAAAACTCCCTCTTCACCAAAAAGTGGGCCCAGAAAGAAATTATTCTCTTTCCCATTTTCCATCTCTCCAACTAAACACATTCACTTACTACTTTTTCTCCCTCATTTTGTATCCTTCATGTATTCATTCCAACCAAATGGACTCTAGTGCGAACAAAAGATCAAACACTTTTAGATAATAACGAGTCATACCATTTCATGATAGATTAATGCTCTTAGCTGGGAAAGATATCTCATATATAGGATACATGCATCATCTCTTAACTGGGAAAGGTATCTCATATATAGAATACATACATCGTCCCTCTTTTGGTGCATAGAAAACTTACCGTGAGAGCTAGAAAATACTCACATATAAATTCAATGTAATACTCACATATAAATTCATGAGATAGTAATTAGTTATTGCGGATCTTGTGTATTTTATTATTTTAAATTTAGGCTGCAATGCCCTATTTATAAATAAACCTGAAAATGGCCAAGCATAATCATGTTTCTCATTGAGAGTAATACACAAACTATTTTACAACATTTTTACAAATTGTTGATGTAGTTTTAGCATTTTCCGAATAGTTATTGCAAGTAAAAATGTAATGTTAGTGATTGGCCCATATTAGAACTAGTAAAGATTTGCCACATCAACAGTTTGTAAAAATATTATAAAATAATTTGTCTATAGCATTACTCTTATTAAAGAAAAAAAAATAGAAATTAGGTCTCCAATATCTCGTAATTTCGGGATTACCATATAGGCAATTAAGCATAACAAGATGCACAAAAAAGTCTTCATAGGGTTGTCACAGTCCAATCTTCTAGTATGGTAACATAACTTCAAAGCCAATTAAACTAGGCTTCACTTGATACCGGAAGGAAAGCAATTCATTGAACATCAAGTGATGTAAATCCGAATTTTTTATTCCCAACAGAAAAGGAGAAAAAAAGTGAGAGGGCAACTGTGGCACCAAGTTTTGACTTGCTTTTATGCTGGAACAAGAACCTTCAATATAATAAGTGTTTAAAATCTAATTTACACTGGTCTATAATTAATTTCACTAGTACTACATTTGAGAAAATTTTGCCCTCTAACCAATTCACTAGACCTTCTCTATTACAAGAACCACACCCACCACAAAACTGAACAAAGAAACTATGCAGGGCAAACATTAGTGCCCTCTCTATGATATGGTTCACATAGCTAAAAATGGACAAAATAAAGGGTAATTAGAAGGGAGAAAAAAGTACAAAGAAAACATGTGAGAAAATTGGAAGAAGAAAATTAACGCTGATAAATGTTGTACAAAAGAGACAATTGGGAAGCTCAAAGCATCAGAGAGACCAAGTGAAGGGGGAGACTGGGCCCACATTGTAGTACAGACCGATTTCTTTTTTGCCGCTCAGTAGTTCTATACAGTATCCCCTCCTATTATCAATGTAAAGCCATCAACCAAATTCATCCCCCCTTGTACAGTTCTTCTCTTTAGAACTGCATTGTTTCCTTTGGTAGCCCACAACTCCACCACCAAGCACAGCCACAAATTGATGAAAGCAGAACAGAAAATGTCAATCTTGCTGAATATGGCTCTGAATATATTAGGATCCATTTACAGCCATTTCAGGTGAGGAGTTTGATGGTATTAATGGAGACTCCTCTCCACCCAACTGTCTACTGTCTGAATTGCTATGCAAGCGATCAGAACATACTCTAGAAGCAGCAGGTTCCTTCTCTTTATGGTTCTCATCTGTAGTGGTGGGGATATCAGAACAGCTTGTGTCTGTAGCAGGTTTCTCCTGATGATTTTCTTCAACTGAGCTTTGATTACCATCAGTTGTACGAGGAGTCCCATGCATGGTGCTAGCAATTTTCTTACTGGGTAGCACCGCCTGGCTTAGTGTTGTACACAAAGCAGCAAATACGTTATCTTTTGACCTGGAGTTCTTTCCAAACCGCTGCTTCTTTGTCACCTCGGGCTTGTTATCCTTAGATGCCAGTTTCCGCTTCAACCTAAGAGCCTCCATAGTTCCTTCAACTTCTTCAGAAGTTTCTGGCTGCTTCCTGGGTGGTGGTCTGTAGTCTTCATCATCCTCGTCATCCTCATAGTCAACCAGTCCACCAGATCTTGGACTACAAAAAAAATGGGAAATAAATCAAGAAAAAAGCATAGGTTTGATACAATTAACACACACACACTGAAATGTCATCAACATTTTTCACGATTCCTTTACCTTGATGGTGGGCAGCTTGCAGTAACTCCGTTGGATAAAACAGGTTGAGATTGTACTTTTTGGGTATGTGACATTGATGCAGATGCTGTATCTTCTTCATCACTGATTTAAATGTCCAAATTGAGAGGGTATGGCTAGAAAACCTAAACAAAGAATTCCTTAACATATTTTCCCTATACGTACCTGTCCTCATTGAAATAGTCCTCCTCTTCTTTCTCTAGAGCACGCTCATCAATTCGTTTTCTGTTCTCTGACACATTACCAGTGCCTTTTGTTCCACAATTCTCCAGGGACTGCAAACACAGTTGTGAGAACCAAAAAAATCTGAATCAATATGGTAAATATCAAGAATGATTGGAGAATACCTGCTCATATTTAACTTTTAGAGACTGAATAGAAACCAAATTCTCAAATTTGGTCAACTGGTCCCAAAATGAATCAACTATATATTTAAGCAATAATTTCAGGTTTTCCTGCATAGAACAAGATCATTAGCAGAGAATTACTTCCAGATATATCTAAAATCCAATGGCAAAGAGGTATTAAAAATAAGCACCTTTCGAATGTACTCAAAAAGTTCTAATACTGCAGAGTTGAGCAGATTGTAACGATTGCCATTACTAACAAAGGCATCCACAATTGGTTTGAGAAGGTTGTTCTTAACAATATGACTTATCAAATGCTCATCCTGCATATAAGCACACAATTTGAGTTGTTATACACTGCCCACAAGATATGCTAGTCCACTGGAACTTTGCAGACAACATAAGCAGAGTAAAAGCTAATGAAATGCACAACAACAATAATTAGCAATATAAAATTAGTAGATTACCAGAATATACAGAAATTATTAAGGGCTTAAAAAATATGCACAAACATCAGATTGAGACACAAGATGTCCAGATGAGATGATGGCATGTATTTGAGAGATGCTCATCTCGCCAGAAACTTGCACAATTTCCATTGATAAAGTTGGCTGCTAATACTGCATATGTATGATACCCATCACTAACCCTATGTTTGGATGGAGGGAGATTGGGGGGGGGGGAGGAGAGAGACACCCAAATGGGGCTAAGTGTTCCCACGTACTAAGCAGAAACACAGAAGCAAATGACGACTGTCTCCTATCACTCTTACAATCACCAGCTCACAAAAAACTGCCTCTTAATTGAATCTTTTGCAGTTAATATTCTACCAAGCACAGCTTTTAAAATAAAAATGGAGAATTGATATTATTCAGTATCAATTGAATTTACTTACACTGCGGGAAAGAATAGTGCGAACAAATCGAACAGCAGCAACAACTAGGTATCTTTCCCTTCTTCGCGTCAACAGCAAAACTTTATCTATCACATTATTAAGGAGAAAGTTACACCTGCAAACAGAAGAGAAATCCACACATTTACATGTTAAAATGTCTGGAGAAGGATTCAGTCATCAATGATTAAACAGAAGGCATCCAAAATATTACTTTATCCTGTATGGATGGTGCAGAACACAAAAGCACAGCAATTCACATATGTTTGACAGTATTTCAGGCTTTGTGCCATTTTCATTTCCAATACTTCCACCGGATCCTTCAGATTTATCACTTGATTGAGCTCCACTTTCCGAAGGACAAGATGCTGTTATAACATCAATTAGTTGACCCAAATGCCTCTCATAGAAAATCTCTATAATAGTATCTCTCTGCACAAAACAGCAAGACCAAACACTCAATGACACAATAAACACACACAAACATATTTAATCTGAAGCATGGAAAAGAAATCCATCTTACATGAAAGTTTTACGGACAACTTTTTCCAACAATTCAGCAGAAATATAATAAAATACAAATCAACATTCAAAATGTCACACCTGCATAAATAAACTCAAACACGTCGCAGACTCCAAGTGCAAGGATATTACAAAATAAGTACAGAAATTTTACGATTGCATATGAGAGAAAGAGTGACAGTGATGACAAATTGATACCCCAAAAGAGGTCCAAATCTTTCAACTGCCCTGCTAGGAGACTGATACAAGCCTTTCTTGGAGTGGGGGAGGGAGAGAAGGTTTTATTGCCAATAAAGTAAAGTTTGAAATGCTTTATTCAGGCTTGTTATTTTTGAACAAGTTCAAATTCAGGCTCAGCTAGAAGCTACAGAATGGACCTCATGCTTAGTTACATGGAAAGAAATATGCAACGCAAACAAGCCAAGCTGACATGCATGAAATGAAAGGGTATAAAGTAGAGTAAAAAGTAAAAACACAAAGTAAAAAAAATTTACTGAAACTTCAAAAAACCAGAAATTCAGGAAAAGGCAATTGAAAGAAATATTAGGAGTGAATGGTAAAGGCAGGCACCTGTGCTCCAGACAATGTGTATGAATCCAGTAAACTGCGAAGAATTTCAAGAAACTGGCAGTGCATGTCCTCCTCAAAATCTGTAATCATTCCTTTAACCTACACATTAACAAACAACCCTATGTAAATATTGGTTGGTAAACATGTGTCCTTCCGATGAGATGGTGGCAGAGTCAAAGAAATGAGGATCTGATCTGATTAGCTACAGCAGCTGTTTACTACCATGTATGCCCATGAAGTTGAACAAAGTAAAGTTTGAATTAATGTTATTATTATGGCAATATAAACTTGTCAAAAAAAAATATTGTGGCAATGTAAGCAGATGACTTTTCAAGACACTCGTTACCGTTAAAGAACAGTCTACACTCATCTACAACACTGACTTTGCATTCATTAATTAGAGCGATTCCGCATCTCCATCTTTTTAAATATTACATGTCTACACATTTACACTCATCTATGATACTGACTTAGCACTAGTGATGGCAACCTACATGCAGGGCTCAAATAACAAGCCCTCTTTCCAATTCAGGTTAAGAGAGACATCATTCTTCACTACCATATTTACCAGTTCTTAACTAAATGTTTTATTAAAAAACACAAAACTGGATGCAACCCCAATACACCTGGAAGTATATACAAAAGGTACACCAACAATCAAGCATGAAAAGTAATTCATCTAACAATAAGTTTTACATGTTTTTGTAAATTAATTAATCTAACAATGGGTTTTGTAACAAGGTGGTCGCCTTGATAGCCTAGGCTCTAAAGGCAAGTGCCTCGCTTTAGAGCCTTAGATGAGCCTTAGTGGTGCCACAACTTGCCCAGGCACCTCAGCAAGCATATCCAGGTCACCTTTGACTACCATATATGCCACAAATATATTCTCCACAAATCATCTATCATTAAAATCTCCCCAAATAAGCAAATCTAAATCAACCTGTAAGGTGTTGAAACTCAGCTTTATATCTATCTAGTTAAATCTGTTTCATATTTTTCATCTCCACAAACCCTCCCCCCCCCCCTCCCCCCTTTCCCCCCACCTAATTCCCCACGTTTTATTATTATAAATCATGCTTCAGTTGTTAGGCCATTGATGCAGCCCCACTTGGTGAATATTTTTCTAAGGTGAGTGAAATGAGCTGTTTGGTGTATGAGCCATATTGCAATGCATACCAAGAGTCCAAAAAGTAGAATTCCTTCCTGCTGAACAACGTAAGAACGAAGAAGGTTTGGATCCTGATTCAAGAAAAGAATAAGGATATCTGTCCTGCATCCATTAGAATGACTTATTATTAGGACAATGACTATTCTTTGAATTTATTATGCAAACATGCATGTTCTTAATAATAAAACACAAAAAGCAATAGACTTATAATAGGAGTTCACTATTACCCAGTTAATACAAGCCTTTTGTCTTGACTCTGCAAAGCAACAGTGATGATGTCAAAGATACCTTCATTCATGAGATCCCTGCAAGAATTTTAAACTCTCGCTCTTAAAACTAGTAAAATAATGCAAAGCAAAACTATGCACTGATTTGATAATCACAAAGATAACACTTAAGCAGCAACCACTTTCAAACAAAGGGTTGGCTACAAAGAATTCAACACCTACATCAACATAAATAATTGCAGAAATAGCATACCTAAATAGCCGGAGCTGTTGGACCATCTGCAGGCTCTTGCTTAAACTACAAAACTCGTGCAAGAAATACACCTATTTCATGGAGAAAAAAAATACAGGGTTGTTATTGATGGTTAAAGAACATGATCCACTATCATTACCAGGAGAAACTCCACAAATACCCACTATCTCTAACAAACTAAACTCACAATCTTACTGCTTTATCCTGAAGCAAGTTAAGAATCAAATAGAATCATTTAAAAAGCCAATAATTGCATGTTTTTAAAGGAAATAACAAGATGACATCATAGGAGAAAAGGGTTTCACGGCTTAATTTATCTCTACAACCAGTGCTCTTAAAATGTTCATCAATTAAAATAGTGACCGAGAAACAAGCACATCGGGTCCGTTTGGTTGGGAGGATGGAAAAGTGGGAGGATAGAAAATATTTTGTTTTCCCTCATTTGTATTTGGTTAGGGAGGGTGGAAAAGTGGAGAGATTGAAAATTTTTTGGCTTGGTTGAGAAGAAAAGTGAAAAGATAGAAAATTTAATTTATATAAATTGACTCATGCCCTTATTTATTTTTATTTTTTTAAAATTAACTAGTTAAAATTACAAAAAAGAATTCATGCCCAGTTTAAAATTATAAAAAAATAAAATAAAATAAAATCGAATTGAAGATGAAATTAAAAAAATAAAAACTATTTGTGCTTCTCATGTTTCTCTTTTATTAATAATATTCTCTTCTTACTTATCAAAAAAAAAATAGGAAGCAAAGGCAGCAACACGTACACAGTGGGATTTGGCATAGCTAATTTTGTCCAAAAATTTTTACACAATTTTCTCTCCCATTTTCTCCCCAATTTGGGGAGACTGTGTTTTGATGGCCTGGGGAGAAAACTCCTGAGCCCCACCAAAATTCCCTCCCCTCCCCTCCCAACCAAACACTTCTCCCAACAATTTTCTCTCCTATTTTCTCTCTTCTTTTTTTTCCATCCTACCTATTTCACCTCCAACCAAACACACCCATAGTCTAGGATCTAGACACGGACAATCCAACCTCATGACCGTCCTGAAATTGAGTAAAAATTAAGATGACCAAAAACAAAAACAAAACATTGTTCAGACACTCTATAGCAGTATCAAGGGGACTGATTACATATTCAAAAAAAGGAATCCAAACTGTAATTTCCTACAGCACTAAGCGGACTAATCACATATCCATGTTGGAATTGGATAATACTATTAACATGCACAAGAAAGACAAATGGATGTAATTACTTCAAGATTCAAAAATTACCAAATTCTTCTTAGACTCTGCAGAAGTGGAGGGTGATCTCAACCTAGCAAATAATTCCTGAATAAAGGTACTGTCATCCTTTAACAAAGAAACAACCTACAAGAGAATAACACAATTAGAGGAAAAATAACATAGTACTCAATATGTTTAAAAAGAATGAACTTTTAAAATCTTACAAGTGCATTGTTTCCATGAATTATGGAATTGAGATTTGCAATTGTGCCCTCATCCAGTACTCGAGCCAAAACAACATCCTAAACAAGGTAATATAAAAGGATTGCTTAAATTACAAACAAGAAAGCTAGTAATCCAAGGTTGTGTCATGAATGATTCACACCTTCAAATAACCAACTCTGTATGTCTGGTGTATTTTTGACAGAACTAAAGGATCTTTGATTGGTATGGCCTATAACAAATGAAAAAATGTCCAGAAATTAGTACATAGCAATTTTCTTCCATCCACCCATCTCAACCTCCCCTTTCATGAAAGAGAAGAATAACCAGCTACAAAGATGTTACCTCCTTGTAAACAACATGCTCTTTTAAAAAATTACGATGATGTTGGACACGAGGGACCTCTGGATCATCTGCAAGTTACATTTAGAGTGGTTCAACATGATAAAAGAATTAGTGAATAATAAAGAACTAAGAACCAAACCATCAGCCAAGCCACCACAAATTCTGTGTACTTACCCAGAATATACAACTATGACATAGATGAAGAAGAGGGTTTTAAAGGATAAAATCATTAAATATAACGATTCTGCCCAATGTAGGTATTACTTAAGTAACTCAGTAAAGTTAGAAGTAGAAATGTAAAAAATAAGTAGACACAAAAAGGAACATCCCCCCTTTCTCTCTCTTGCCCTTCAACAACAAGAAACAAAGTCATTTACATGTTAACAGCTACAAATATATATTTATTTTTACTTATCCAAAAAAAAAAAAAAAATTGTAGCTGTTCATGCTAATATAATGGAAGCTAACAATATTTTTAAACCCCAAGACTGACCCAGCATTTTATATAAAGAATGTTTCAGACATAAAAATTGGCCTTATAATCACCAAAATAGACAAAACATATCTCAAATATTTGAACTCCATTCTAATATGAGAGGTTATCATAAACAAATGAAAAATGAAACTTACACTCCAGTGCACCAATAATATCCATGATCAAGTCATCACCAAATATCTTCTCGAAGATCTGAGGACTATTGAGCAAAACTGTAGGTAACCACACACAAGTCGCTCTAATGAGGGATGTGCATACAAGTAGCATATAACAAGGACAAAATGGTGGAACAAAAAGGATTACTTACTAATCCCTTTGACTATTTTGTATATCATGTGAAGGCCATCAACATTCTCCAATTCCTCACAGATTCTAAACAGGTCCATCAGCTTTCGAAAAAATTCTTGCTGTGTCAAGACAAAATAGAAAATAAAATAAAATTGTAAGATCTGAAAAATTGATCACCCAAAATACAATTAAGTCAGGAAATTTTCAAGATTATAGGAAAACATGGTCGGGCATCAGGTATGAAATGCATCAAACAAAAAAAATATATTGTCTTAGACAACTATGATATGAAGTATATGAAAAGGATAAGGTAGGAGAAAGAAAATCTTATTTAAAAGTGACACACTTGGACTATCTTAAATGGGCAAGGTCTCACTATATATCAAGAAGATATACAACACTTACATCATTCCCAAAGAGTTCGGTCAGCCGCATTTGATCAGCAATGCCACTCTCAGCCACAGTCTGCAAAACAAAGATTGATCAATTTGATTCAATGATCCAGTGACTGGGTGCATGCGTATGTGTTTAAAAAGAAAATGGAAGCAAGAAAATCGATGTTCCAACAAAAGGAAAAGGATCTACCAAAAAATAAAAAGATAATACTATATAGCATGTAACTCCACCTATGTCTGAGCTTAGTGTCACATATTTGTTCACAGACAGTCCCAAGCTCGGGAAAAGGCTGGTTGCAGTAGGTTAACAGCTAACATAAAATTTTAGTCACTCTTTTATGAATGGATCCTATACAAATACTAGGTGGGGCGTCCCCTACTAGGAATGTGCTGCATCAGACCTCGGGTGCAGTGAAAAGTGGGCAAGGGTTAGCTAGGGAAATCCCCATAAGCTATGAACTACATCAACAGATTCAACACTCAGGTGTAGTGAAAAATGGGCAAGAGTTCCCGCATTTTGGTGGATGGGTGCAGGTAAAAAAGTTTGTCCAAGAGAATAAAATTTGAATAGGTCCTTGGAATATAGGGTCTTTAACTGAGAAAATTAATGAAACTAGTAGATACAATGACTAGGAGAAGAAAAAACATAATGTCAACAAGAAACTATGTAGGTAGACAAGAAATCTAGAGAAATTGAACATACTGGATATAAATTGTGGCATACAAGAAAAGATAAAAATATAAATGGGGCAGGGATAATAATAGAAAAAGTCTTAAAAACGAAGTCGTTGAGGTAAAGAGGATAGAAGATAGAATTTCGTTAATAAAACTTTTTTTTTGATAAGTAGAATTTCGTTAATAAAACTTGTCCTAGGAGAAGAAACAATTAACATAATTAGTGCGTATGCTCCTCAAACAGGATTGGAAGAACCAATAGCAAAAATTTTGGGAGGACATGGATGACAATCCAAGGGTTACCATACGGAGAAAAGATTATTGAAGGAGAGCTTTATTTTATTTTTGATAAAAAATAAAAATTTTATTGCAATCAATAACAGACCCAAGTACACAGGAAATGTATTATTGGAGAATACCTGAATGGCCATGTTGGAAAAGATAGTGGGGGCGCTTTGAAAGAGTTCATGGAGGCCAGGGATACGGAACAATGTATGATTTGATATTAACGAACGCTTGGTTCAAAAAGGAAAGCATCACACTTAATTACCTTTAAAAGTGGGACAAATGTTGGTTAAATAGATTTTTCACTCACTCGAAAAGTGGATAGTGAATTTTGTAAAGATTGTAAGGTGATACTAGGAGAGAGCGCACCCACTCAACATAGGTATGGTATTCATATTAAAAGATGGAAAAGAAGAGATACTCATAATAGACAAAGAAACCCAAGGATGGGTGGCGGATTTTGAAGGGAGAGAAACAAGATGTGTTTAAAGATAAAATGATCAAAAAAGGTAAGTGGAATTTAGACAAAGACATTGATAAAATGTGGAATGAAATGGCTACTTGTACTAAAAGAGTGATTAAAGACGTCTGGGAGAATCTAAAGGATGTGGGCAACCTACTAAGGAGACTTGGTGGAATACAGTGGTTCAAGCAGAAATTAAATCAAAGAGAGCTATAGATGCCGGCCTAAATTTAGAGACACTGCTACTTTATGAAAATTATAAGGTGTCAAAGAATGAGGGAGAGAAACATACATATATTTATATAATTGCTAAGAAAAAGGAAATGAAAACAAGAGGCTTAAATGGTCTTTGGTGCATTAAAGATGATGATCAAAGAGTGTTAGTAAAAGAAGAACATAATAAAAAGAAATGGAAAAGTTATTTTGATAAACTTTTTAATGGAAACAATATGAAAGATTGGAGCAATCTAGATAACCCAATGGGGGATGGAAACCATATATTTGTTCGAAGAATCAGGATGGCCGAGGTAAAGGATGCATTAAGGAGGATGAAAATGGGAAAAGCCGTGGGACCAGATGAAATCCCCATTGAAGATGCCTAATGAGTGGAGAAGTACTTTAATTCCTATTTATAAGAACAAGAAACATATTCAAAACTGTATAATTATCGTGGAATTAAACTTATGAGTTGTGCTATGCCATGACAATCTACTATGGAAGCTATTTTCTTACTTAGATATCTAATAGAAAAATATACAGGCCTGTAAAGACCTTCATATGGTTTTCATTGCTTTAAATCCCTCCCCCCCCCTCCCCCCCCCCCCCCCCACCCCACGCTGCAGTCCACATAAAGAAAAATACCCTTTTCAAGGCTTTGGCACACCTAATTCCTCTCATTAAAAAGAAATCTCCCTTGGGGCTTGCAGTGCACCATAATAAAACCAAACATCAAACAACTTAGTGCCTCTCAAATTCTGTTGCACTATGTCTGGACCCTCCCTCTCTAGCGTATTGGAGTACATTAAGCCAAGCATGGAAGCAACAAAATCTGAACTTTCCACAAAAAGATATCAGTAATCACAATCCTTCAAAGGCTTTATCCCATATGTCAGTAATCACAATTGGTGAAGCTTCTGTTCATACTGTAGTTTCATAAGAGGACATGAAGGAGGTATAAAGCTCTGACTGACTCTAGAAATCTTTTTTTACTTAAACAAGACAAGCTACCAAAAAGATGGAAAGCATGCTACTGCAATGAATAACTTTTCCTTGTCAACCCACTTCCCTCACATGCTCGATCATTAGATTTTACACACAGCCATCCAGCTAAAGGATATCAGGATAATAAAAATAATAAATAAATAAACAAGATAAATTAATAACTCAGAGAGATAACAACATCACAAATTAAATGCTACAAACATTAAAACACGAAGGCATAGTAAAGCTACTTGGCCAAAAATGAATAAGCATTAAATATAAAATTTAAACAGACTATAAAATAAGATAAAAATAAAGCATCCTTTTGAAACCTTAAGTATTAGAGGAAGTGTGGATAGCTCAACAGCAGGTAACTCCCTCAACTCACTGTTCACACTGTGAAATGTATCGTCTGCATATATCACAAAGAGAACATAAATAATGGTTCATACCAAAAAATTAAAAAAACTCCAAATGCAATCTAGAATAAGAAAGATAAAAATGTAATAGAGAAACTTTTAACGCACAAATGGATCAGACGATATTCCTTCTAATAATTTGGACTTATTCTCAATGAGAAGGAACTCTCAATTGTGAAAGTTATTTGATTCCTTGTGGAAGTTTGTCATAAATCTTCAATTCCCTCCAGAAATTTGATTCTTTATTTGCACCACCACTATGGAAAAAAATTCTTACCATGGATACGATAAATTAGATTATTACAAGTCAGATATCTTTGCAAATTAATTTGAACCATTAATGTATACAGTTCCTATTTACTTCTTACACATGAACCAAACTCTTGGATTTTTTTTTTTATATAAGTAAAATACAATTTTATTCAAAAGCAGAAATAGATCGCATCACAATATGCAGCTTGACCTACTCTGGAAGAATTACAATCTCTTTTTTGACTCAGAAGATCTACAAAATATTTATAAAAAAAATACTAAGGGATGCTGCTAGGCAATCATCCACTCATTCAGAGACCATAACATTATTGGCTTAACTAAATGAATAGGCTGTTCAACACCATCAAAAGTTCTATTCCTCACTTACCAAATGGTCCACAACACATGATGCAGTAATTTCCAAGTTTCTATAACGACGACATTTTCATTGCCAACACTCCAACAGCTGAATAACGATTTTCAGTATGACCCATGAAACCCCAAAAAGAGTAAACACAAATTACCACTATTATGCAAAAGAAAATGATCTACCGACTCTCAGTTACTCTCACACACGAAACACCAATCAATAATCTTAAGGGATTGTTACCAAATAATATCCACAGTTAAATTATTAACCCTCGCTGCTGTCCAAACAAAGAAAGCAATCTTGCTAGGTACCTTTACAGTCTAAATATTCCTCCATAGGAAATGTGTCTAGTAGATCCTCTGAAACTCATACTTGCTTGGATTTGAATTATACTGGCTGATGAGCCCACAGGTATGGCCCATCTAGAAGAAAGAAAGTAGAAAGCATTTTTACAGCTTCAAGAGGGAGTCCAAGAGGGAGTCCAAGATTATGGTCATCAATATGGTCAAATTGGCTGTTGTTGGTGTTTCCCTACTGTTAGAAGATTTGTTTAAGGGCTTCACTACTACAAATAAGAAACTACCATATATAGTTTTTGATGGGGAAGCTACTATATATAATTGACTACATCAAATTATTTCATGGATGACAGGCACTTCTCTTTCAGCTGCCTTTCAGCTTTATTCTTCTAGAAGTTGAGCTTTTTTTTTTTTGGATGAATCTAGAAGTTGAGCTTACATGCTTACATAACACTCCCATTTCTATATAAGTCCACTTAAGTCTGAACCCAAAACACAAGGTCACAGGTAAAGTTGGGGGGAGTAAGCTGAAAGATTCTTGATATACAAAGGTTCAAGATGCATCTAAGGTATAATTCACCTGGAGATAATAAGCTTTGAGATATACATAGGTTAAGAATCAAGATGCAAATCAACAGATTATAAAATGGAAAATTTTAAATCTTACAAATACTTACTGTTAAGAGTATTAAAATGCAGATTTCTTTGCACATTGCAGATATTGTCCCTATATAAAACAGGCATGATATTTAGTAGGCATCAATGATGGCTGAAGCAGAAATTTTTCAAGGGAAGAAAAAAAGATTTGTGAATAATAAATATTTAGTTATTACCATATGTAAGTGCATCCAGTAGTCTCTTGAAAGCTGAGTGCCAATTCCGTCGAATATTCTGGATCTCTCCATGAGATAATGGTATCTAAATATAAATAGAAGTACTTATCAGCCTGACATTTAAACCACTTGCCATAAAATATTAGCTACAACAGGAAAAGAAAAATCTAACAATTCATCTGTTGAAACACAAAAATACCTTCTTGCTTTCTGTAAATGTCATCTGAGCTGATACGATGCAAAAGTAACGTCTCATTGTCTTCTTCATCAACAACAAACAAACCCAACTCTTCTGATCGCTGTGATATAAATTTTGCAATAAATCAAAATGCATGGAATATTTTAGATGCATTTTTAGAATGAGAACTCTTTGGAATCTAAAATCTTCTTGTCAATGTCAGACAAACATCAAAGAAGATTAAGATATGAACAAACCTCCATATAGTCAACACTGACGTGCCCAGTGCCTTGGTCATCCCATTTCCCATCATCATTCAAACGGTAGACCTTTACACGCTGAAATTAAAAAATAATAATGAAAAGAATTATATGGGCTACTTCTATCAGTCATCCAGTCAACATAAGCAATAAGCATAAATTTCAAAAGAGCAGAACTTTGACTCCAGGAAAACTTGTGAAGCAGCTAAGCATCCCCAAAATTTCAAATTGAATAAGAAGATAATACATCAAAAGATAACAAACATAAATTAAACATAATGCTGGATGTAGGGTGCGCAAAGGACAATAAGTAATAAGGCAATTGCACATCAACCACAACAAAGTCATCCTTATAACTACTCAGCAAAAACCCAAAAAATCATGCTGATTGAACAAAGGGTAACTATTATGATTTTTGAAAACTAATAAGCACATAACAAATTTAGGGCTACCCTGTGTAATTGAATGCAAGAATTTGAAAAGCAAAATCATGCAAGTAAGCTATAAAACAATCTGGAGCTATTAAAAATCCGGCAAAAATAAGAACTGTGGTCATTTATCAAAAAATAAAAATATAGAAATGGTACTCACTAATATGCTAACATCAGAGTAATACTTAGGTACAAACACTTCAATAAAAAATTGTATTACAAACTAACATGGCACCTTATTTGGCAGTGCCACGTCAGCCATATTTATAATGCACAGTTATCCAATCTCCTTAGCTAAAGATATGACATAACTGAAATATAACTACATGAATTTAAAACAGAATCTAGACATCAGTACCAATTTTAAATCCTAAGATTATGAAGAGCTCTATGTCAACTAATTGAAATTATAAATAGAATCTTGACATAAGTACTCAAATTTGAATCATAAGTCTATAAAGAGCTCCAACATCCACATAAGTCAATTACATAAGGGTATTTCCAATAACAAATATGTGCAAAGATTCCTTTACTAACCAAGTTCTCAGCTCTGGTAAAGATATCCTGGTGATGAAAGTAATCTGCTCTAGTAAAGATTTTTTGATCATGCAAGAGTTAAGTTGTTATATATCTGAAGCTAATTTCCTCTGATGTCAATTGTAGTAATCGAATGTTGGAATGTTAGATAGAACAATAAGAGTGCTCTCTCTCTCTCTCTCTCTCTCTCTCTCTCTCTCTCTCTCTCATATGTTCATGCTCAAGCACATTTGCAAACCTGTTTTTCCTTTTTGATAAGTAATATTTGTAATCTTTGTATGTATGTATAGTAATGAGAGAATATCCTCAAGAGGGAATAACAATAAATATCGAGCATATCTTACAAGGGTGAAGCTGGCATTATAAAACTCACACATATATGCATAAAAGTGTGGACTTTTTGTTTTTGCTAGGTGAATAGGGGAGGGGAGCTAGTGGGTTAGAATTCTAGTGCCCAAACACCACAAGAGGTGTTAAATCCACTGGGATATCCCTCAAACCCCCCACAAGATAGTGGATCAAAAAGAAATAGAGTGAGAGGATGAATTGTAATAGTTACCATACATTCATTTTAAAGAGAGCATAAATAGAATTTTAAACTAAAGTGAGTCCTAACTCCTAATATGATAGATGTAATACAGATGAAATTAAGGCCAAATCAGCAGCATATGGCATTGTCTCAATGCGGTGTTAAAAAGTTTGTTATTCAAGAGTATTGGAGTACAAGAAAAAGTTAGTCATCCCATAAAAATAGCATATTAACTGGGTCTATTCCACAAAAGAAAGTTGTCATTTTAAAAGAAATTTGAACAGTAGGGACCAGAGACTTATGCACCGAGAAAATCACAAAAGAAAATCCTTCAAATCCATGACTCACCAAGATAGCAACAAACACCTGTATCTGGAAAACGAACAATATTATCAAACAAAATCAAATTTGTTTCAAAATTATGAGCCCTCAAAAAATCAAACTTAAAATGGCTATGGGAATTCAAATTGAGCTTAAATACACTTGTGCAAAATGAATATAGAGCTTCTGCTCAAGCATAAAAAAAAACAACTAAAAATTTCCAAACTTCAAGCCTAGACTGTCCAACACAAGGCCACCATACTACCGCTTTAACTCATTCTCCACTCTAAGGATCAAATTCAATCAACATATGAAAATACTCATACAGTTAAGCTCAGACCACCCAATGGGTATTGAACCCACAACCTCACGCTCCACCTTGCCCTTAAAAGGGGACAATGTGCCATTTGAGTTAGAGCTCATTAGCAGCTCAGACTACAATTATTAATCCTGTCCCACTGGAAAAGTAGTTCATATCTAACCCAACCCTTCAATTTACTGTAGTAATTTTGCTCAAAAATTCAACAAACAATTACTTCGAAACATATCAGCACCCGGGCCACAACAATATTACTCGTTTTGACATTTTCGGGCAACTTAACTGTTTTAGCAACTAACGAACTAAAAAATTGATTAACGAAAAAAAACCAATACACGGCAACACAATACAACCAAAGCAAATTACAAAGAAAACCCTAATCGAATCAAATTATAAATATTTCACACTGACTCAATAAAAATTAATCTAAATCCACCACAATTAAATTAACCGAAAGTACACAATTACACCCAAAAAAAAAAAAAACAATTATATAATTCATAGACTAACAGTAACACCAAACTCAAACCTTCAAAAGGGCCAGCAACAAAACATAGAGTATCTAAATCAAGCTCAATTTCAGGGCAAAAAAAGTAATGAGGCTTCGATTTCAACTAAACTGGAACTCACCTGCATCGAATTGTTGGCGTTGGCCTGTGACTTCTCTGGAGCGCCCATGGAGGAAGGAGCTCCTGTATCCGCGATTTTCGAATTCGAAGCCCCGAAATTTTCGAGAAATTTAATCCGAATCGAAATGAAGAGACGCGCCTCTAGAAAGTTCAAATTAGGGTTTTTTTTTTTTTTTTGGGTGTGTGTTTGTTAATTTAAAAAAAAAAAAAGAGAGAAGAGAAAGAGAGAAGAAACAAAAGAATTAAGGTTTTTCTAGAAAGGGATTTGGGGGATCAATGAAAAACCCTAACCGCCATTAAAATAGATAGAACTGTGAAAAACTCTCTCCCTCTCTCTCTCTCTCTTTTTATTCTTTTTTCTGTGCTAAGTGTTTTACTCTCTCTCTCTCTCTCTCTCTCTCTCTCTCTGCCCGACCTTCTTTCGATTAAGAGAGGAAAGAGAAAAGTAGAGGGGAAAAAAAAACCATTACGCATGTAGGGGAAACGAGTTTTTTTTTTTTTTTTTTCGGATTTCCGGAATTGACCTTGGGTGTTTAAGTGAAATTACGTTGGGTGTGCCATTTTAATTGTGTTGTGTTGTGGTGGCGCAAACACTGGCTCTCTCTCTCTCTCGCGCTTTCTTTCTTTTCGCGATCCAATCACAAGGGAGTGAGTGCGGAGAGCTTTGTGAGAGAAATTGTGGGTCTCTTACCTGCCTGTGACTCAAAGGCGCACACGGGTTTCACTGATTGGTTCCTGGATTACATAACACGTGTTTCTGAGCTAAAAAATGACAAATAGCAGGTTATTTTGGTTTTTTTTTTTTTTAATGCGTATTTCGGTTTATTATTGGTGTGGTATGTTCAAATTAGAACCAATAATAACTTACCACATTTGAAAGTATTGTAAAAATATTATGAACGTAGAACTTTTCTTCTATGTATGGTATGGGGTTTGGAACATTTTTTCACAAAAATGCTACTACACAACATTTTCATGGCAAATGTTATTTGGTAAACTATTACTGGTTCTATTTTGGGCCAACCACTAAAATTATTATTTTTGTTTATTAGTAGTAATAGCCGGTAACAGTTTGTCATCTACAATTTGTTGTGAATATGTTGTAAATATAGCATTTTTTTTTTGCAAGTATCTGTACGAGAATTGCTGATTGCTTATTTCTAATAGATTATTTGTGTAAACTTTATCAAAGATTTTTTTTTTTCCAGCTTAATTAGTTAGTTTTAATGTACAATTTTTTGAAATATCACTTGTTTGACTTCATTTCAATTTTTGAAATTACAAGTATGCTTTTACAATTTATACATTTTCTAAAAAGAAAAATCGTCAAATAGCTAAATAAGTTGATGTCAAAATATACACATAGTTTTTTTCTTTGGTAACTTTTATGTTAAATACATTAAAAATATATATAAAAAAAAGGCTAATTTATTTCAATGAAGCTAAAAAAAAAAAATCAAAACTTCCCAAATTGCACCAAATCTTAGGTGGCAATATGTCCCCAGTACTCGTTTGTATTTACTATTAATATTATTTTTTTATCTACTAACAATTTTCCATATAAAATATTATTGGAGTGATTCTTGTACCGCAAACTAAACCACAACTATTACTACAATTATCTTACATAATAAATTTGAAAAATTATTAGGTAATCTGGAGTACCATAAATGCATAATCTTTTCTCTCATATAAACTGTAGGTTCCACAATGAATTTAATTAATGGGACTCATCATTTATGTGAGAAAAAAAATACACATTTATAATACTCTTAAAATACATAATAATTTCTCAATAAATTATGATTAATTATTTATTATTTTCACATAAATTTATTGTTTATTGCGGCTAAAATTGTGATACGAAAATTTTGGATACAGCAGCAAAACCAGTACAACCAAAGTGGATTGTCATCTCTGATGATGAGATGCATCGTGGCAATCGGGGATTGGTCTTTGGTCGCACTGTTACAATTCAGAAAAGGAGAGAATCTTTATGTCCTTTCAACGATAATATCTTCTTCCTTTTTCTTTTTTTCCAAAAAAATAAAAATAAAAAAATCATTCAAACATTGCAATGCAGAATACTCCACTGTCGTGGCATGGCAGCGAAATTCTGGGGCCGCGTTGTCACTTTAAGAGACACCACAATCAGGTGGCGGGAAGGAACACGTGGCATAAATGATCCCATTTATTCAACTGTAAATTTATTAGTGATATATATATATATATATATATTTTTTAAATATTTGTGATTGCAACTAATAATTTTTTTTTTTTTTTTAAGTTTTAACTTATGGTGTTCACTTTTAATTATATATATATATATTTTTTAAATATTTGTGATTGCAACTAATAATTTTTTTTTTTTTTTTTAAGTTTTAACTTATGGTGTTCACTTTTAATGATAGTTCTTTATTATCAGACAAGACACCAATCAGTTTTTTGTGTTAGCGGAGATTGAACTCTAAATTTCTTGTACAATCATAAGAGACTTTACCAATTGAGCTAACTAAAATCAACAATTGCAACTAATAACTTAATTAGTTATTTAGTAATATAAACCAGCATCACCTTTCCAAGCCTACATTAGAAAATGTTATTACGCTAATCATAACTAACTACATGAAAAATATATTAAGATATTTTTGTATTAAATGATTGTATGAAAAAGGTGGGAATATATAATATGAAGCATAATTTAAATATGTGTGACCTATATTAGGTTTGTCCCCAATATAATTAAATTCAATTACGTAACTAATTAACTATCGTAACTATATAACTAAATTTAATTAGAAATTTGAAATAAACCATCCAACAATTGTACCTAAGCTTTACCTTATAAACAGTGTTAGGTAGTAGAACTTTATCTACCCAACATATAGGAAATGAGGGCCTGATTGAGGACATTTTCAAGGATAAATCATAATATAGTCTTTACTCTTTCCTATAGAATTTTTTTTTTTATTCGATTTCCTATAGAATTATTCTAAAGTATTTAGGTACTAAAGTTAGTCAATAAGTATTAAGTAATAAGGTGCGTGTGCTAATAATGGGGTTAACTCATTTGATAGTGTTTAAGGCATTATTAATAGTTACGAATCAATGGAAAAGTTAGGAAAGTTAAAATTCTCTCTTTATGCTAAATTGGGTGAGTAATATATATATATATATATATATTTTATTATTTTTTTTTTACGTGTGAATAATACTTTGAATTGAGTATTTGTTCTGGTTGGAGGGAAAAGAAGTATGTATGTGGATTCTAGTTATATCAACTAGTAAAATCTCTGATGGTTGTATAAGAAATTTGGGGTTCAATCACCGCCTACACCAAAAACTGATTGGTGTCTTGGTCTGATGATAAAGAACTATCATAAAAAACGGATGCCATAAGTCGAAACTCTCTCAAAAAACAAAACAAAAAAAAGTATATATGTAATTTCAAGGAAAGGTTACCATTGACTTGTAAGTTGTAAAGAAGCTCCCATGCGAATATTCCATTTTTGCTAATGCCACTTGCTTAGTCCATCACATTCATTATTTATATGTATCTTTCTTTCTTTTTAAAAAAAGAGTAAAACGTAGGTGTTGTTCCTTATATTTCTCTTTTAAAATTCTGTCATGTAAATTTTTTGTGACCTTAAGAAACACCACTATCAGGTGGTGGAAAGGGACATGTCGCATAAATGATCTCATTTAGTCAACCATAAATTTATTAGTGATACAATTTTTTCATAGCTTTAAAAAAAAAAAAAAAATTGATTGCAACTAATAATATTTTTTTTTAATCTTTTGCAACTAATAACTTGGTTGTTTATTTGGTAATATATAATTAGAATTATCTTTCCAAGTCTACAACAGAAAGTGTTATTACACTAATCATAACTTACTACATGAAAAACATAATAAGAAATTTTTGTATTAAATGATTGTATGAAAATGTGGGAATATGTAATTTGAAGCATAATTTAAATATGTGTGATGCATATTAGGTTTGTCTCAAATATAATTAAATTCAATTATGTGACTTATTAACTAATGCAATTATATAACTAAATTTAATTAAAATTTTGAAATAAACCATCTAAAATTTTTTACCTAAACTTTACCTTATAAGCATTGTTAGGTAGCAGAACTTAATCTACCCAACATATAGGAAATGAGGGCCTGATCGAGGACATTTTCAAGGACAAATCATAATGTAGTCTTTCCTATAGAATTATTCTAAAGTATTTAGGTACTAAAGTTAGTCAATAAGTAATAAGGTGTGTGTGCTAATAATGGGGCTAACTCATTTGATAGTGTTTAAGGCATTATTAACGGTTACGAATCAATGGAAAAGTTAGGAAAGTTAAATTATCTCTTTATGCTAAATTAGGCGAGTAATTTATGCATATTTGTTGATAATTGTGAATAATACTTTGAATGGAGTATTTGTTCTGGTTGGAGGGAAAAGAAATATATATATATATATATGTGTGTGTGTACTTTCAAGGAAAGGTTTCCATTGACTTGTAAGTTGCAACGAAGCTCCCTTGTGAATATTCCATTTTTGCTAATGCCACTTGCTTGGTCCATCACATTCATTATTTACATGTATCTTTCTTTCCTTTTAAAATAATATACGTATCTTTCTTTCCTTTAAAAAAAATATACACATAAATAAGTTTTTTCCTTCTTCTTTTTTTTGCTGCGAACGTACATATGATTTTTTTTTTTTTTAAATTTTAGAAATAAACAAATTACTAAACACACACTTAATTACACTTTCTCACTAAAATCAAACTCATGCACATATGATATGTATCAATGAATTGTGAAGAATTCAAATATGCTAGTATGATGCAATAAAGGATTGCCAAGCTTTCAAATGAGGCATTGTACACCAATAATGGCGGAGAGAGGCAATCCCCAACTAGAATTTATTTCTTTATCCACACATTTGATGTGGTAATTTGGCAGATTTAGTATGCTTTCATCATGTGTTTTGTTTTTTTCATACAATGTAAGTTGTTTTTAGTATTTTCTTTCATCACATAAGTCTCGTAAAGATATGTAAATTAAAAAGCAATTTGACCCAAACAAACGATAAAATGAAAAGTTATGCACACTCAAAATAAGAGAGCTAAATTATAAAAGTCATTATCATGGAATAAACATCATAAGTTGAAATTTTATTGTATTTATCAAAAACTTAAAAATAAGAGAGCTAAATGCCACATCAACTAAACTATTGCCTTAATAAAACTTTGCATAACATCCATGGCAATCTCTTTTACTAAAAATAAGCAATAAGTTGAGAGCTTCTTAAATTTCAACTAAATTGTTCGCTTTGATAAGCACTATCATAATGCTTTATGAGGACTTCATTAAAATCGACAAAATTTCCTCATTAAAAGTCAAACATTGTCTTAATGGACGAAATTGTAGCATGTTTTAGAGGCACATCACCATTGCTTTTTAAGGAAACTCGTTGAATTGTAATGGAAAAATATATTGTTTTTAACTTTTTACAAATTTAAAATTGATGTTGAGGACAATAAAAGTGAAACACCATATGTGGGTACCATAGGCATGCTTGACAATGTCCTAGGCATGCTTTTGCAACGTCCTCAGGTCCTTGGGATCTCGGGCATGCTTGGCAACGTCCTAGGCATGCTTCGTAATGTCCTCGGCATGGTTGGCAACGTCCTAGGACGCTGTCCTAAGAGTCCCACATTGAAGGAAAACCCCCTCACTTGCTGCCTTATAAGCTGTGAAGCGAAGGGAGTAGTGTACCATCAGTTTATAGTACTACTCCCTTCGCTTCACAGCTTATAAGGCAGCAAGTGAGGGGGGTTTTCCTACGATGTGGGACTCCTAGGACAGCGTCCTAGGACGTTGCCAATCATGCCGAGGACATTACGAAGCATGCCTAGGATGTTGCCAAGCATGCCCGAGGTCCCGAGGACGTTGCAAAAGCATGCCTAGGACGTTGCCAAGCATACCTGTGGTACCCACACCATAATATTGCACTTGATTGTCTATTTGAATTTTTTTTGTTTCCTGCAATTTTTTTTTTATGCAATTTTTTGAGACATAAGTGACAGAACAATAATGAGCATGACATCTTATTGCTGTTTTATTATTCAATTTCAAAACGGAGTACTCTTAAATATAATGGTACTAAAATATCCAAAGTAAACCCATTCATTCACAATCATAAACTTTAAGTTTATTAACCAAAATAGCTTGTGTTAATTGTTAGATCAATAAAAATAAATATAAACAGTAACACTATTTTCTCTGTCGCTAAGAAAGTTGGCTCTCCCTTCTTCTCTTAGGCAGTAGAATAATCGTCCCTTCTCGCAAGGCTTTTTCTCCTTTTCTACTCTTTCTTTCAGGGGTGGAGAAACAATTTGTAGGTTTCTTCTTTCTTCTCTCTTTCTTTCTCTTACTGTTCTCAACCTAGTTGTTTGTTTAGTATTTGTTGAGGTCCAAAATTTCACAAGAAAGCTCATTTTATGAAAAGTAAAGAAGGCCCAATTTGTGCAGCAAGAAGAATCGGCATCAAGGCCTTATGTATGTTCAGATTTTCAACAAAAAAAGGCCATTAAAAAATCCAGCAAAATCTAGTGAAAGAACTGGGCCGGGATACTCGGAGGCTCAGGATCCTCATGACGTGCAGCACAACTAAAGTGGGATTGAGACAGCTCAAAAGGAATACCACGAAATACAAGAAATGAAGAATAGATATGCCCTTCTCAAGCACTCAGTGTTGCAACAAAGAATCAAAAAGCTTGGAAAGTGACAATTCATGAATAGAAGGCTGGTACCTCGGGGAACTCAAAATGAAGAACTATAAGGGGAAATAGCTAGGAAAACCTTCAACTCAGCAGGAATGGATTCTGCTCACTTGGGAAAAATGACAGCAAGAAGGATAACCAAAAAGATAAGTCTAAGAGGTAAAAAACCTTGAAAGAAGAGAGGGTAAAGGTCAGCTCTCCAAAATGGGAAGTCAGTAAGTGGCTTTTAGGAAAACAGCACTCAAAAAGGGGAAAATTATGAGAAACAGGGAAATAATCAGCCATAAGAATGGCTAACATGACAGGGGCTCTGGTACCCAAGGAGCCAGGGGGGGAGAATCAATGGTATCCAAACCTTAAAATGACATTATAAAAGGGGAGAAGCAGCCAACATTAAGGGGCATTATGCAGAAAAGAAAATCACAACAAAATCATGGAGAAAACTCTATCAAAATTCAAAGAAAGTAAGAAAATATCTCCCAGTATCCTAGAAACAACCACTAGTACATACTTGGATTCAAAAGGATTCAAACTTTGCAAGTCTAAGAGGCTTAGATAACCATCTAAGTCTGTAATTTTTGAGCTTATTTAGACCTTTTATCACGTCTTAGTGAGCATATTGTAATCCACAATTAAGAAAAATAATAAAATATTTCATACCGATTAGAGGATCCTTAACAGTTATTTCATGTGTTTCTTTATTACATTGTTTTCCTTTGCTGTTTTCTTATTGTTCAATACTTATATTCTTGCTTGCTAATTTTCCTTTTACTCAGCCAAAAGCTAAGTCCTTTTATTGGGGTCCTCACTTCAAGTTGGGCCTTGGACACTTAGCCTCCAAAGAAACATATGTCAAAACATGCACACATTAGATATCACTCTCTCCCACAAAAATCCTTCTCACCTAACTATCTTAGAAGGCAAAGCCCAAGTAAAGCCACTTGGACTTAAGTTCCAAATCCCACAAGTCTTGTGTAAAAGCACTAAGTCTGTGAGAATTGGGGCCAGGATCCTCGTAGCTGAATAATTCTCATGAAATTCATTTACATATATGTATATGTATAAAAATATATATCCTAATCTAAGAAACTAACAATTATTTGAAGATATGTGTATTGTATAGTGTGTTTTATGTAGCACTTATAGAGGTAAAGGGAAAGGACAAAACTTTATTGCATCATAAATATGGAGAAAGATCATTTAGTTCAGAAAACCAGCATTCTGGGTTCTTACAGGCCTAGTACACTCCGGGATCCCACGACAGTATGCCTAGGATCCCACGACAATACGCCCGGGGTACCAAGTGAAGGAACTCTTTTAAAATGTTTATATAATAAAAGATAAGTCTTAAATATTCTATTTCAATCTCTTTCTCATTGTGAATATTATGAATACTTATTTTACTTATTTCGTAAGCGTAAATGGTCATTTTATGACACTAAAACACTTATAATGGTATTTTATTACTTAGGAGGAATCGCATTTTTGCCTTGAGGAGATTTATGTGATTTGCGCACAACTTGGTTCGTAATTAGCTCCCATTTAGCTGCGGTGAACCAAGCCCAGTCTACCAAACAACAAATATTTGGCCTGGGATCCTTGTCTCTACTTGGGCCTATGTGCTAAGAAAAAAAAGCACTCTCATAGTATTATCACAAAATAGAGGATCTCTCGAGGCAGAGGAATTGTATATCTCTTTTCGAAAGGGAAGGGGATGATATCAATTTTAAAAAAGATCGATGCCGGCAAGAGTTCATCATTGCTGCATTGTTCTTAACCCAACGTGCACTCAATATGGACGCAGTAGGTAGGACTTTCAAACCTCTTTGGCGATCCCAAAATGGTTTTAAGATTAGCAATGAAGGTGGTCACAAGGTTCTTTTCGTTTTCGATAAAGAGGAGGAAGTTAATAGGATTATGACCTCTGGACCATGGAGTTTCAACAAATCCTTTGTTGTTCTACAAAGGTATGACCTCTTTGCTCGAAGATTTGAGTTTTGACAAGGTCTCTTTCTGGGTGCAAGTCCACGATATTCCCATCAGCTATAGAAACATATCAGTAGCAGAGGATATTTGTGAAGCTATAGGAATGGTGGACTATTCAACAGACATCTCAGAGTGTGAGTGTGGGAGTTACATCCGAGTAAGGGTTACCATCGACGTCTGTTAAGGTCTAAAAATTCACAACACCCAGGCCCAAAGAAATAACATAAGGGGCCATAGAAAGTGAATCTTAAAAAAAAAAAAGATTGAGCCTATTGTGAGAGAAAAAAAGAGAGTGGTAAGCCCAAAAGGCTTGAAGCACAAAAGCCATAAAGGGACAAGCCTTAGAGCCTATGAAAAAAAAAAAAAAAGGGAAGAAAAGGAAAAGGTCCAGTCTGTCAAGACTAGAAGATTGAAAAGAGTCCAGTGTAAAGAACTACGCCGGGACCCCCAGAGGCTGCCAAAGGCTCAAGATCCCTAAGACGTGTAGCACAGCTAAGATAGGATCAAGACAGCTCAAAGGGCATACCAGAAAAACACGAGAAACGAGGGGCAGATATGTCCTTCTTAAGCACCCAGAGATGCAGCAAGAAAGTAGAAAAGCCTAAAGCAACCGCTTACGACACAAGGGAATGGTACCCTAGGGAATCCAGAATGAAGAGCTATAAAAGGAAGTAGCAGGAAAGATCTTGACCTCGTAAAAATGGATTTCACTCACTTAGGAAAAATGACAAAAAGGGAGGATGGCCAAAAGCTGGGTCTGAAAACGTAAGAAGTTTTGAGGAACATGAAATTGAGAACAGCTCCCTAATTACACCCTGGAATGGAAAGTTAGCTATGAGCTTTCAAAGAAACAGCACCTAAAGGAGGAGATTTTGAGAAATAGGAAAAGGCTCAGCCTTCTGAGTGATAGGCACCAAACGGGCTCTGGTTCCCAGGGAAATAAAAGAGGGGAATCAATAGTCCCTCGGGACCTTAGAATGACATTATAAAAGGGGGGAAGCAGTAGTGAATAAGCACGAAAAAAAAATTACGAAGAGAACTCTGTCAAATTTAAGGAAAAAACAGTGAAATATCTCCCGGTATCCCAGAAACAACTACTACAGCATATACTTAGATTCAAAAGGATTCAAATTTTGCAAGTTTTAGAGGCTTGAATAGCTATCAAAGTCTGCAATTTTTAGTTTATTTGAATCTTGTATCACGTCTTAGTGAACACACTGTAATCACAATCAAGAAAAAAAAAACTAATAAAGTATTTCTTATTAATTTGAGGATCCCTAACAATTGTTTTGTGTATTTCCTGAATACTTTGCACTCCTTTGCTATTTTCATTATTGTTCAATACGAATAGTCTCATTTTTTTTGCTAGTTTATGCGTATTGTAGAAAGTTTGCCATGTGCATCACTTAGTTCTTAAACAGCTCCCTTTAGCTGCGGTGAACCAAGCCCAGTCCACCAAACTACAATTATTTGGCCCAGGATCCTTAGGCCGGTGTGCTGAAGGAAAAGGCACTCTCACAACGTCTTTCTCAACAATTAAAGGATATTGACAACAATCTTGGGATTTATGAGGACCCCTTAATTTCAGCACAATTTGAGGAAGTTCAACCCCATCAAGAAAATTCTCCACTTTATGATTTGTGCACACTAGATAAGGATTTGGGAGATAATCATTGCTTATCACATGCCCCACGCTGGTACCCCCCTTGAAACAAAATTCAATCACCCCCTCTTGAATATCACAAACTCCTAAAACTTAACAGATGGTGTTGCTGCTCTTAACCAGGCCACATGGAAACGCATCCCCCGTTTTGCCACTGGAACTCAGCCACCATTATTTGATTCTTCTAGTTCGAGTGACCAATTGACATGGTTATTGATCATTGTGAGTTACCAAGTAAGAAAGCGTTGGTTTCAAGCATTGACAGAGAAAATTCACCTTCATTGGTGAGTTGCATAGTGTGGAACTGCAGGGGTCTTGGGAACCAACTCGCAATTCAGGAGCTTGTGGACTTGGTGCAAGCAAAAGCCCCCTCTGTCATGGTTTTAGCCGAAACTGGTAGATGAAGCTAAGCTAGATTACGTGAAAGACAAAATTCATTTTGATAAGAAGTTTCTTGTTCAAAGAGTAACTAGAGGTGGAGGTTTGGTGTTGTATTGGAAGAATGATATTGAGTTTAATGTTGAATCCTCTTCACTAAACCATATTGATACTATAATAAATAAAAATTCAGGTAAAGCTTGGATGTTCACAGGCTTTTATGGTAATCTTGAAACTCACAGGAGGAATAAATCATGGGACCTACTTCAGTAACTACATGGCAGAAACTCATTACAGTGGTTATGTGCCGGAGATTTTAACGAGATAGTGAAACAATGGGAGAAGTTGGGGAGGTGTTTAAGACCCCGAAATCAGATGCAACTGTTTAGAGAGGTCTTGGATGAATGCGAGTTAATGGACTTGGGATTCAAAGGACTCCCTTTCTCGTGAAGCAAGCATTATAGAGATGGTGTTTTGATCTGGGAAAGGTTGGACAGACCTGTAGCATCTCATGAATGGATTGTCAAATTTCCGGGTACTCGAGTCACTCATGTTAATAGTACAACTTCTGACCATAAGATGTTATGGATTGATTTGGCCGATTTGGATTTTCAGCAAAAGAAAAAAGTTTTTAGATTTGAAGAAGTATGGTTATCAGATAAAGGCTGCAGGAAATGATTAAAGGTGTATGGTAAGCAACCTTTGATGAGGCCGAAGATACAAGGGTGATTAGGAAGATTGAAGCGTGTGGGTCTAAGTTGACTAGGTGGAGTTGCAATCACTTTGGCAACATCCAAAGGGATTTGGAAAAAAAAAAGAGGAAAGAATTAGCATAGGCTGAATGTGTGGCTATTCAGGGGGGTAGTTCAAGCAAATTGTGACAAATTCAAAAAGAAGTTAATGCTCTCATGGATAAAGAAAAAAGGCTATGGAGGTAGAGATCCCGAACACTATACTTAAAAGATGGTGACCGCAACACTAAGTTCTTTCACTGTCGTGCAACTCAGAGAAAGAAGAAAATTTTTATCCCCGGTATTCGAAACCAAGCTGATTTGTGGTGTACACATACATAATAGATTGTAGAAACCTTCCTAAACTATTATAGTGAGCTTTTTGCTACATCAAGGCCAGACATTCTAACAAAAGATTTAGATTCCATTCCACAAGTGGTGACCGAGGATATGAACGCTACTTTGACAAGAGAGTTTAAAGCTTGGTAAGATAAGGCTGCTTTGAAACAAATGGCCCCACTTAAAGCTCCTGGACCTAGCGGAATGCCTCCACTTTTTTATCAAAACTTCTGGGATTTGGTAAGCTTTGATGTTACTAGTACTGTGTTGCATTTCTTGAATAAAGGTTCTTTGCCTAGTCCTCTAAACCACACATTCATTACTCTAATCCCAAAATCAAAAAACCCGGAGAATGTGACTGAGCATAGACCCATTAGTCTTTGCAATGTACTTTATAAAATTTTCTCACAAGTACTAGTGAATAGATTGAAGAGAGTCCTCCCACACATTATTTCTAAATACCAAAGTGCCTTTCTAAAGGGTTGTCTGATAACTGACAATATTCTAGTGGCTTTTAAGACTTTATGAAAAATCACAATTCTGGAAAATCAAGTTTTATGGCTCTTAAGTTAGACATGAGCAAAGCCTATGATCGGGTTGAGTGGTCTTTTCTAAAAGATATTATGAAGCAAATGGGGTTTAATGATAGGTGGGTGGCCCTAGTCATGGAATGTGTTACAATTGTCTCGCATTCTCTCTTGGTAAATAGGGAACGCCATGGCACTATCAAACCTAGTAGAGGTATTCGTCAAGGGGATCCGCTTTCACCGTATCTCTTCCTTTTGTGCTTAGAGGGGCTCTATAGACTTATTCAGAAAGCAGTAAATATGCATGAGATTCAAGGAGTTTCTATATGTTGTAATGGTCCTAAGCTAACACACTTATTATTTACAAATGATAGCCTTTTGTTTTGCAGAGCCACCAATCAAGATTGCCAGAAGTTGTTGGAGATTCTCTCTTCTTATGAGAGGGTTTCGAGACAAAAATTAAATAGAGACATGACATCCCTCTTTTTCAGCAAATCAATGGCACTTGACATGCAAAACTATATCATGGCTGAGTTTGGAGTATTTGAAGTGAAGCATTATGAGGACTATCTTGGTTTGTCGGCTTTGGTGGGAATGAATAAAAGGGCAAGCTTTGATAAATTAAAGCAACGTGTATGGAAGAGGCTTCAAGGTTGGGAAGGAAAGCTACTGTCTCAAGCTGGAAGAGAAGTAATAATAAAATCGATCATTCAATCAATCCCCACTTATGCTATGAGTTGTTTCAAGCTCTTGGTTACTTTGTGTCATGAGATTGAATCACTCGTTAAGAAATTTTGGTGGGGACAAAGAAGAGATAGAAGGAAAATCCATTGGGTGAAATGGGGTGAGATGTGTAAACATAAAGATGCAGGAGGGATGGGTTTTAAGGATCTAACAATGTTTATGAGAATGCTTTTTTTCTTAGCACACAGGCCCAAGTAGAGACAAAGATCCTAGGCCCAAATACTTGTTGTTTTGATGGACTAGGCTTGGTTCACCGCAGCTAAATGGAGCTGATTACGAACCAAGTTTGCGCAAGTCACATAAAGTTCCTCAAGATGAAAAATGCAATTCCTCTTAGTACCTTAGGGCGTACTATTGTGGGATCCCGGGCATACTGTCGTGGGATCCCGAGGTGTATTAGGCCTGTAAGAACCCATAATGCTTTGGTTCTCTAAACTATATGATCTTTTTCATGTTTATTATGTAATAGAGTTTTGTCATTTCCCTTTACCTCTATGGATGCTACATAAAAAATAAAAACACACTACACATATCTTCAAATAATTATTAATTTCTTAGATTAGAATATACATTTTAATATATATATATATATATATATACATATATGTAAATGAGTTTCATGAGAATGATTCTGCCACGAGGATCCTAGCCCCAATTCTCACAGACTTGGTGCTTTTGCACAAGACTTGTGGGATTTGAAACTCAAGTCCGAGTGGCTTTGCTTGGGCTTTGCCTTCCAAGATAGTTAGGTGAAATGGATTTTAGCAAGAAACAGTAAAGGAAGACAATGTAATAAAGAAATACACAAGATAATTGTTAGAGATCCTCAAATCAATATGAGGTATTTCATTATTTTTCTTGATTGTTGATTACAATATGCTCACTAAGACGTGATACAAGGTTCAACTAAGTTCAAAAATTACAGACTTTGATAGCTATTCAAGCTTCCAAGACTTGCAAAGTTTGAATTTGTTGAATCCGAGTATGTGCTATAGTGGCTGTTGCTAGGACACCGGGAGCGGTTCCTCTTTTTTCTTTTGATTTTATAGAGCTTTTCTTATAGTTCTATATTCACGTGATACAAGGTTCAACTAAGTTTAAAAATTACAGACTTTAATAGCTATTCAAGCTTCCAAGACTTGCAAAGTTTGAATTTGTTGAATCTGAGCATGTACTATAGTGGCTGTCTCTGGGATACTGAGAGCGGTTCCTCTGTTTTCTTTTGATTTTACAGACCTTTTCCTATGGCTCTGTTGTGATATCTTTTCTCATATCAAAATGGTGATGAATGAATGTCCCTCAGCATGGGTTTTCTCTTCCTTTTATAGTGCGACTCTAGGGCTTCGGGCACGAGCGATTTCTCTCTTTTGCCCCTCAGAGCTCGTACTGTGTGAGCTAACCAGAGGCTTGTCCTTTCCTTTTTCCTCATAATTTCTTCCTTTTGGTCCGACCAAGCTGAAAGCCCCTAGCTAACTTTCTATTCCAAGATCCACTCAGGTTACTGATCTTAGCTATTTGGCCCTCTTTACCTTTTCAATTTTTGTCTACCCTTCATCCTTATCATTTTTCCCAAACAATCGGGATCTTCTACTGCTGGGTTGAAAGCTCCCTCCAACCACTTCTACTTATGGTTTTCTCATGCTTGGTTCCTTGAGGTGCAGCTCCTTTGTTCATAAATGTTTGCTTTACACTTTCTGACGCATGACTGGGCGCTTGAGACCTGTTTGTCCTTCATCGTTTATGCTTTGAGCCGTTTCAATCTTACTTAGAGCATGTTGTGTGTCCCGGGGATCTCGAGCCTTTGGGGATCCCGACCTAGTTCTTTCACTGGAATTTGCTGGACTTTTTAATGGCCTTTTTTGCTGAAAATCTGAACATACATAGGGCCTTGATGTCGATTCTTCTTACTGCAAGAATTAGGCCTTCTTTATTTTTTTATGGAATGGGCTTTGTGAAATTTTGGACCTCAACAATGTTCAATGAAGCAATGCTTGCAAAGTTAGCTTGGAGACTCCTTAAAGATGGTAATTCACTTTTTTTATAGAGTGTTCAAAGCTCGGTTCTTCCCTAATGGATCTCTCCTTTTTGCAAAAGATTCGTCCTCAGCCTCCTATGCTTGGAAAAGCATTCTAAAAGGGAGATGTGATTTCTAGAAGGGCGATGTGGAAAGTTGGTGATGGAAAATAAATAAGGATTTGGGAGGATAATTGGCTGCCTACAAAAAATAAAGCCAAAGTCACCTCTCCTGTGATGTATGGGTTGGAGAATACATGTGTGGAGGTACTAATTGATCAATCTACAAGGAGCTGGAAATCAGATGTGGTTGATCATGTTTGTTAAGGCAAATTCAGATGTGATTAAAAGTATCCCTTTAAGTTTTTCACCATAGGAAGACAATTTCATTTGGCCCTTTACCCCCATATGTCAATATTCTGTCAAGTCAGGTTACCGCTTTTTACATGAGAGTGAGGTATCAGATTAGGTACCAGTCACAAATTCTGGTTTTTGGAGAGATCTATGGAGCTTAGAGGTCCCTAGCAAAGTGAAGAATTTCATGTGGTAAGCTTGTAGGGAAGCTCTCCCAACCAAGGCCAATTTATGTAGGAGGAAAGTCATTACCGCGACAATCTATGAGAATTGCAAGGTGATGATGGAGGATTACTCACATGCTATCTTTTTTTGTTCTGAATTGCAGGAAGCTTAGACAATGGAGTTGGCTGGCAACGACGGGTGGGAAAACCGTGTTGGACATCTTCAAGCATGCTTTTCGGGAAGACAAAGATCCTTCATTACTAGCATTCATGGCCTGGACCATCTAGTATAGACAAAACCAAGTCCGCTTTAAAGAAGTAGCATGTCCTTTAAATTGCATTGATCAGCTGTCAAAGGAATGGAAATTCGAGTTTCAAAACCTCCACCCAGTCAGACCGAAGCAGCAACGTGCGATGCATACCAAGTGGAAACCGCCAGACCTAGGATGTTTCAAGGTGGATTATGACTGTGCTATTTTTTCAAAAGTAGGAAGAGCTCGTATTGGAGTGGTTATCTACAACTCTGAGGGAGTGGTAATGGCTTCTCTATCACAACAAATCTCTCAATTAACAACTGTAGCATAGGTGGAAGCACTAGCAACAAGACGAGCAGTCGAATTTGCTTTGGAGATTGGCATCACCTTCAATGTATTTGAAGGGGACTCAAACACAATCTCAAAGGAACTCAACAACCTAGAATAATCCTTAGCACTCCACGGGCACCTGATTAAAGATGTTAAAGTGTTAGCTTCTTTTTTCAATTGTATTAGTTTTGTTCATGTATATCGACAAGGCAATGGGGTTGCTTATGCATTGGCCAGGTGGGCTATTAACTCGCCCTCTTTAACTGTCTAAATGGAAGATTTACCACCAGACATTTCAATTGTTGTTCAGGTTGATTTAGCCGCTTTTATCCAATAAAATGACTCGCTTGTTTCTCAAAAAAAAAAAAAAAGTTTCTTAACCAAAAAGAAAAAAGATTAAAATAAGAAGAAGAAGAATATAATCTAAAGTAATTCAAAATTCAAATAATGGCATGGGAGACCAAAAACAAATCAATGACTGAATTATAACATTAAATACCAAAGAAATAAACAAATCATCAAAAGAAGGTGATTTTGAGAATTTAAGATTTCTTTATGATAATTTTTTATTCGGACATTTAGAAGTCTTGTTTAACGTCTGGAGTGAGGATTTCAATGGTAACTCTAAAGTAACTCTATCATTCAAAAAATCAATATGAACCTAACTTGATATTATTATTAAAAAATAAAAATAAAGAAATCAAAATCAAGTTAAGATGATTTGGATCAACCCCTTCTTGTTTCAAAGATCTTTCCATTTCCAAGCTGCTATCCCCCCCACCTTCCTTACATAGGGATGGCAATAGGGTGAGGTAGGGCCGAAGGATGGGGTCTTCGTTCCCGCATCGTATGGTTTTGTCTTACCCCATCCCCGCCCTGCCCCGCATGACGAGGGAAACTTTCTAACCCCATCCCTGCCCCTTGGGGCCCCACAAAACCCCACCCCACCCCATAAAACTCTACTTTTTGTTAATTTGCCCTACAACTAGTACAATTTTTTTAATGAAACATATTTCATTAATAAAAATATACTTAAAATTACAATTAAATTTATCCCTTCAAATCAAATCAACTTTTAGAAAAAAAATTGAATAATATATCCAAATGTTTAACAAGATAATTACAAAAAAAAAAAACAAAAAAACAAAAAAAATCCCACAAAAAAAAAAAAAATTAATATATCCAAATGTTTAACAAGATAATTACAAAAAAAAAAAACAAAAAAACAAAAAAAATCCCACAAAAAAAAAAAAAACTCATAGTATAACACATAACAAAATAAAGGCAGAGAACCACGTTAGGTAGAATAAAATAAGCTAATATTAATATGTTTGTTTAAATAGTAGGGTTTTAAGGTATGAAAAATTTATAATTATAACTGTAAGTTTGCAATTTGGCTCCCAAGCCCAAAGAATGGTTGCATTTAGGTCAAAAAACTCAATACAATGAATTTGTAGAGAGTGTGTTGGAAAATTGAGATTTGATGAGTTAGACAACAAGTAAAGTGAATCCAGATGACAAAGAAAATGAAGATATACTAATTTAATCAAAAGAAAATTGTCCTCGATACAATCCAAGGAAATCAGTTCTTATATATTCCTCTCAAGTTTGATTGCAAGTTCAACTCTTAATTGCTACAGTGTTTTTCTTTTCATTTCTCGATCCCCTTCTCTTAGGGCCTCCTCCTTATTTTATACTATCTTTTTTCTTTTATCTTTGCTCTCCATGTGTAAATTAGATTGTTGATCCTGATCATTGTCATATCAGCACTCTCCTAGAGTCTTTGAGGAATAGCTGTAAAGCTGAAAACTACTGTTCAGGTATCACTTCCTCATTAATGCAGCCAGAGAGTTAGTTGTAGAGCATTTAATGTGGTGGTAGTAGTTTTCCCTTAGACATTTCTCAGCTTCCACTTGTCCTATACGTTCACAAAACATATCCTTATCAATAAAACTTCCTGGAACGTCACTTTGGATGATATAACACACTTTCTGACCTCTGTTTCGTTTAGTTGAGGAGATATTCCTCCTCGGTCTACCTCCCCCAGCATTCACAGTCATAGCTTACTCGTGAAGTTCAAAGTCTTACATCTTCCTTACTATTGATCTATCTTTGGACAACTGAGCCTCCTCGGATAAGGCCCAAGGCCCAATATATATTTTGGGCCCCTCACCCCTACAATAACCCTTAGCAATGTGGGGCGGGGTGGGGCGGGGATGGGGAGGGGCAGGTTTAAAAAGACTAAACCCATCCTCATTCTGTCTCGTGATATGGGGCTAAAATCTTGCCCCATCCTTGCCCCATCACTTTGTAGGTCAAGAAAAACCCGCCTGGGGCGAAGCAGGGAGGGGTGGGTTAAGCGGGGCAGGGCAGGGAAAATTGACATCCCTACTTGCGGACCACCTATACCTCACTATTGAATAGAAATTTAGATCTCATTTGAACTGTTTCATCCATCTTTCAATAAGAAGTTTGGTTTCAAACCCCGGTTCAAACAAGAGAAGTAAGCCATAAATCCCAAAACATCAAATGTAAATATGGTTTTCGGTGTTGGTTATCCAATTACAAAAGTGACCCATAGGCTTTTGCTTTTGCTTTTGAGTCTTTCAAAAATTGTAATCTTGGTAAAATCTTGGTTTATTTAATTATTAATCACCAAAAGATTCAAAAAAATCATTATGAAAAACTAAATTTGATAATTTTATTGAAAATGACAAACCACGAATGATGGTTGTTTTATTTTTATAAAGAATGTGTAGTACCAGATTGTTTGATAGTGGCAATAATTAAAGTGTTGAGACTTGAGATTGAAAATTGAAATAGCTATATTGATGCTTTAATATTCAATTCAAAACAAATACTAAACTAAAATATTTTAGTTTATTAGAGTGACTTTTTACCTTAAAATCCAACCATGAAAAGATAGAAAATTGGAAAGAGATATAATAAGTGGGAGGATAGAAAATATTTTAGTTTTCTCTCATGGTGTTTGGTTGAGATGATGGAAAAGTGGAGGGACGAAATAAATAGTTTTTATAGAGTTCCTAAATGCTTAATTATGGATGTGACTTTGATTTATTGGCCAATTACGTTCATATCAACCCAAGGCTAGTAACATCCCAAGGTTATTGTGAAGAAAATCACACGTGCGATTTTGCACATGGCTTAGCTTTTTTGCTAATTTTTTTTTTTTAAGGTCTGTTGGGATCCACC
>NW_027069470.1:383771-484946 GCF_002906115.3 Quercus suber | reverse complement strand
TACTATAACAGTCCGTTTAATACGTGTATTTAAATAACAGTTTCAGTTTTTTTGAAAATTTTTGTAGATGAAAAAGTGTATGAAAATACGTGTAATGTTGTTTAAAAACTGAAAACATGTGTTTAATCACATGTATCAAACGGGCCTTAAGTCTTAGGACAAAGCTTGTTTAAGTACAACCCATTAGCATCTTCCTTAAGAAATGATAAAATGTCCACAGGCGGACTATGATAAATAACAAAATCTAAAGTTTGGCTTGATCCTATCCTTGCAAGCTTGTTAGCACACCAATTCGCTTCTCGATAGCAATGCTTAAAACGAATTTGGCAAAATCAAGTAGCCAACATCCTGCAATCATCCAAAATAGGTGACACAATATTATTTACATAGTCAGGGTTAAGTAAAACATCTAAAATAGCTTTAGCATCTATCTCTACTTCTTCTATAGAATCAAAATTCCTGCTGCAACATAATCCAAGCCCATCTCGAAGCCCCCACAGCTCAGTTATGAAGCTATTTGAGGCACCAATCCTTCTGGAAAACCTGAGTCTTATCCAAGTCTTATCCGAGTCTCCCACAAATGCCCCATCAGTATTTAATTTAAACCACCCAGTCTGGGGCTTTTCCCATCTAATATGTTTCATCGAGTTGTTGATTTGATGGAGAATATTCTTCAATCACACCGATTACCTTTTTTTTTCCGAAGAATAGACTTGAATATCAGTTGCTGCTATAAAAGATGATTTGTTCCATGACAAACAACTTCGATGTCTGGTAGCATGTACAAGTGTATAACTATGTGGCATACAAACCTGTCAAAACCAGACCCATTTACATATGTGGGCAAATAGTTTGGTCCCAGTGGATTTATTATATGTGGTGCATTAATGTATCTTTTGGATTACATGAGATTTTGTAATTCAGTGATATTATTTTATTATTCTAAAGAATAAAATTTAGGTTGAAAATTGAAATCCTATATTGGCTCTCCCAACACTTACTTAAAGAATAAGGAAAAAAAAAATGAAATTGCTTACATAACATCAGCTTCCACAACCCAGTATTTATTAGCCAACCAAGTTAGGTGAACTTTTAGATGCCTAAGTCCTAACTACTCCATTAACCACGAGACTGATTTGGTCTCACACAAATCATCCAAGAGGATTTATATATCTACACCATTGTTATAATTTAAAAGTATGATTTATTTCAGTATTTCTTAATTTGATAAACTTTTAAAACAATAAACTTTTATCATGATATAAAAATAGGTGACCATGACTCATGAGTTTGAACGTTGTGTGCACTCCACCAACTTCTAAGTTTACTATTTATCTTTTAATTATGAGTACCTTCAGCAATGCATTTAACCCATTTGTTCAATCAAATAACTTTTTTATCCAAAAAAGAAAAAGAAAAAAAAAAAAGATGAAAACAATTCATATTAGACAACTCAAAATGTCACACACTTCATCATTTCGTTAACTAGAAAAGGGTAAGTTTTTTATTCTTCTTCTTCTTCTTCTTCTTCTTCTTCTCTCTCTCAATAACAAATTTGCAAAAGTTTCTTATCATCATTGATCATTGTATATTTGTATTTAATATGTGATCATCGTTTCAAGTTCTATTTATTTAATTAATCTATGATCACCATTTAATCATTTTGTATTTGCTAAAAAGTGTCCTAATGAAAGCATGAAAAACATGCATGCATTTCATTGCAAAATATTTCTAATTTAGAACTGTGGTTAACAAGATTCAATTCAATTTTTTTTTAAACCTCGTGTTAATGAATTATTTACATATTCATTGTACTTAGAATGTGTTTAGATACTGTTCATTTTACTAAAACTGAAAAATTATTACTGAAAGTACTGTAAATAAAAATAAAAGTTAGTTGAAATAATACAATGAGGTCTTGAATAATGTCAAAAAGTGTAGTGGGGTCCATAAATAATAGCAAAAATAAACTGAATGGTGAAATAATTTTAATTTTTCATTTCAATCCAAACGCACACCTAATGTGATATAATTCCATTGAAAAATATTGTTCTCTCTCTCTCTCTCTCTCTCTCTCTCTCTCTCTCTCTCTCTCTCTCTCTCTCTCTCTCTCTCTCTCTCAATAAGCTTGAACAAATCCTTTCCTTTTGCAATATATAATTTATTTCATGATTTAATTTTACTTTTCTAATAATATATATGGTGTCACCTTGCTTAAAAATTTTACTCCACCAAGTCGTTACAAAAAATATATTGTTATGTTATTGTCCTTTTAGGGAAAGGGTGGTGGACTCAATGACGTTGAAGAACATATCATAGACAAGGTTTTAAGTTTCATTTAACACACTATTTTTGTTCATGGATTGTGATTTTAGAGATTTTTCATACACACATAGTAAAATAGTCTAGCAAAAAATTGATGATCTGTTTGTTTCGATAAAAAACCTTTTGTGAATATAGTTTTCCTTGTTATTCTGTCTTTGGTACCATTAGAAGGAAAAAAAAAAACTATTTTGGTCTATGAAAAACCTTATTAAAAATATAACTTATTTTTGGAAACAATTCTATCTCACGTTAAGTTAAATAAATACGAATAAGAACTTAAGAAGCAATATAGAAACTATTGAAAATAATTCTATTATTATTTTGAGGTTTCTACAAAAAAATACTTTTTTGAAAAATGTAATGACATAGAACCTTTTTTTTTTTTTTTTTTTACAATATAAAAATTTTACTCTAACCTAATTTAAGTGTATATCTATACTACTATTTAAGAAATTGCCTCTGTTTGTACCATATTTTTTCTTTTTCTTTTTGTTCCAAAATACCCATACAACATATGCTTAAGTAGGGACAAAACTTGGTAAAAATACTTCTTCAACTTTCATGTAAAATAAAACACTATCTACAAAATAGGAATACACTCCCATTAGATAGCTAAAATTTCTAATTAAAAAAATTCTAAAATTTAGCTAGATTTAAAATAAATGAAAAACAGTTCACCGACAAATAGTTTTCTTTTAAAAAAAAAATAAAAAATTACGCACAGTTCCCCCCCTTTTTTTTTGGAACCTATCTACTCCTATATTCACAACTACCTAATACACGTTCTCAAATTACTTGCCACTTGCCTTTCAGTTTTTTCCCCTATCAGAATCATATTCAGTTTGGGTCTTTCACAAAAACTTTTCCTTTTTCTTTATTCATCACTCCCCTATTCTACAATTTTTATTCCTTCTTCTCCTCATTCGATGGCCATTGAGAGTTTGAAGTATGTGCGCTATTGGCTGAGGAAATTTGAAGATATGCTTAAATTTTAAGTTATTACCTGGCCTCTATTAGTGTTACCACATATTTTGTGATTGTTTTGATTGAACCAAATCAAAACAAAACCCAAGAAATGGAGCAAATATTGTTGATCAACTTGATTGGAATGAAAGCCCGGTACTAAGTGTAGCAATTAAAAGTTGTTCAAGAATGGATACATCAAAGGCTGAAATACCTATATGTAATGCCAATTTCTCTTGAAGGATTGATGACTTCTTCTTCTTTTTGTCTTTAATTCCACATTTTACTTTTCATTTTTTTTTTTTTTTTTGATTGAGCGGATAGATACTGCTATAAAAATCAAACTGTTCATGTTTAGAACATTTGACTAGATTAATCACCGGTAGGCATCAATTGGTTCTCCTTCAATGGGTGAGCATCAATCTTTCTTTCTTCTTCTTTGTTTATTTATTTATATTTTATTTTAATGGGTGAGCGTCAAATCAGACATAGAAAGTTGTGTTTTGTTATTAGTAGTTAGTACCATTGCCAATTGAATGTAATTTTAGATTTGGAAGTATGTATTATAAAATGTTTTTTCTTTTTCTTTTTCTTTTTCTTTTTCAGAAAGAAAATGAAATAAATGGTGTTGAAACCATCTTCATCTATAGACCTAACAATAATCTCTTTTGAAACTAAAGTCTAAGACATTAAACATTTTCGTATATATTAAATTTTGATTGTGATTTTCTCGCAAAAAAAAAAAAATTTGATTGTGATTTGATGTAATTTTCATTTATATTATTTATATTTCCAATTATTTTGGGACTTCAATGGTGGAAGGCATATACCCAAATTGCGTTGAATTGATACTTGGCACAAAGTCTGTGTCTTGAGAAAACATTTTAAAATCTTCTATATTATTACTAATTTATTGTAGTCATATTAATTTGTGGTGTAAGGATCCTTCACCTAAGGCTATATATGATCTGTAGGAATTGGCTTACCTATGATGGGTGTCCACAAAAGAATTTACCAGGTGGGCAAGTTTTAATGAATATATTTATTTCAACAAATTCACTAGCCTAATCCTATATCTGATTTATTTTTCCACTTAAGTAATGTTTTATTATTATTTTTTTTTATTTGGTAATCCTATTGTGGTTCTTTTTCCCGAGTATTATGGTGGTGAGGGAGATTCAATGTAGATGGAGGTGGTAGTGCCAACAAATATAAAATTTGATGCAGGTTCGACTATAAAGATTTTGAGGCATGGAATGCTAATGTTTTAATTTAGGTAGAGAGTGTGTTGCTCTAGAGGACAGATATGTCAAGTTTAAAATGGAAAAAAAAAAAAAAAAAATCAAACACAAAGAACATTATGATTGATAGATTATAAAGTGGAACACAAGATATTGTACAAAAGATTTGTATTCATTTATGTGATCTGTATATTGTAGTTGTGGTTTTTTCTATTTTGTAGTGTTGGCCCTTTTTAGATGGGTAAGCTTTACATAAGAAATATATGTTTTCAATTGGGATTGATGGGTCTTTTGATAGAATAATTTATGAAAAAATTTTAGGTTGTTACTTTGACAGAAATGTTTATACTTTAAAATGTACAATACTCAATTTCAAATAAGCGAAATGGGATATGATAAGATTTATATACGAAAAAATTATTTAAGTCACATAAATCTTATAACATATCTTGTTTTTGTGATTCAAAAAATGTAGTAATCCTGAATTATGATTAATGGAAGGTGTTGACCTTTAAAAAAAAGAGAAATGATATATCCATAACATTTTCACAACATTTTAAATTATTATCATTATCGCATCATAAAAAAATAAAAAATAAAAATCTCAAAACGTTCTAGAAAAAAAAAAAAATTTTTTCTTTTCTTTTCTTTTCTTTTTTCCTCTCCTTCATGTTAAGTTGGATTTTTTTTTAAACCTTACTTTTTTTTTTAATGAGAAAAAATCCTTATTCTTATCCCAAAATTTTTTTATTATTATTATCCTTATCCCATCATCTCGTGTAATTGTTATTTTTTATTTTAATGAGATTATTCAATGTAGTTAAAAGAGTATTCAATTATCTACCAACATATTTCACTTATCTAAGTATTAGCCTTTGAGTAGGCGCTCACGCACATATTCAGAGGCTCTTTTATTTTTAGGGTAATGGTTAATTTAGAACATTTATTATACTTTAGGATTACTACATTTTCTAGTTACAAAAAAAAACCTAAGAATGTGATGAAAAATTATAACCTCTAGTTTATTCACACCTCTAGTTTTTTTTTTTTTTTTAATTAAAAAATGTAGTAGCCTTAAAGTATAATAAATGCTTTTAATTATTCCTTACCCAGAAAATAAAAGAGCTTTTTAATAGACACATAAGCGTGTATTCAAAGACTAATATATGTAAAACTTTTTCTTTGAGGCTTAGGCCTCGACCCTTTCCCTCCGCACCCCAAATACCATAACCACTAGTGCAATCACCGCGGTGAAATCACGTATAACTAATCACACATGAAATAGCACTGAATTCCGAAGAGAGAGGGTGAGAAAGAAGTTAGTTGGGCAAAAGGGGACAAGTGACAGGTTGACAAGTTAAAGAAGGAAAGAAAGAGAGAGAAAGGGGACAGAGACAGAAAGTAGTTCATCCGCCGCACTTTGATATCTCCGCCCTTCACTCTATTAACGGACTTACCAAAGCCCCCTTTCCAAACTCTCTTAAACCCAAACCCAAACCCAAAACCAAAACCAAACTCACATTTCATTTCCTCAGATCTCTCTCTCTCTCTGAAATCACACAAAAATGCAGTCCTCGCTATCTCTCTCCCTCTCTCCCCACACTTCCCTCACCATTCCAAGGCCAAACCAATCTTCATTCGCCACTTCGGCGAAGCCGATCAATCTCCGATTCTGCGGTCTCCGGCGCGAGGCGCTCGGCGATTTCTCTCCGCTCCTAACGCGCCGAGTCCAACTCAACTCCATTACCGCACGTCGTCGCTCTACCGCTGACCTCGTCGTCTCCGCCTCGCTCTCCGGCGGCAACGGAAGCCCTCCCAAGTCATTCGATTACGACTTGCTCATCATCGGCGCCGGCGTCGGTGGCCACGGTGCCGCCCTTCACGCCGTCGAGAAGGTACGCTCGCCCATGTCGCTTCAATTCGTTTTAGTTGAGCTTGCAACGAAATGAATTCAGACTCTATAAGCTCAATTGCAATGCTAATTGAGGTTAAATTATTTATATCAGCTTAGATCGTCATTTTCACATGCTTCTCTAAGTGAAGTATAAACTTAGCTCAAAATTAAAATTTAAATTATTCAAGTCCATTTCGAACAGATTTAAAAAATGCACATTTTCATGATATATATAATGCTAATGCTTAATGATTGATTAGTTGAGCTTGAATTGACTATATTAGTTTAAATCATCTTTAAAAAAAAAAAAAAAAAACTCTTTTTTTCATGCATGCTATACAAAATTAATTATTTTAATTTAATTTTGTACGATTTCAAACTGTTTCTGTTGGTTTTGGAGTTAACATTAAGAATAGTCTTTGCTGCATATTGTTTAGGAAGTGTTGAAATGAGAGAGTTAAATGCATCATTTTTTTTTTTTTTAATGTAATTTGGTTATAGTAAACTTGCGGAGGAAATTATTGTATTGCTTCAGAGTGAATTTCAGATTATATGAATTCCTAATTTATATCAAATTTAGTCATTCTCACACAAAAAGAATTGGAATTATATCCCTGCTAAAATGTGGTAATGGGTATTGTAGGATGTAGGTCTTTTGAGGTGGTGTAAATTTTTTTTTTTAAGTATCGTATTTGCTTCTTCTTGCTTTTTCATTAGAGGTGAATAATTCTAAATGTGATTGATGCAGGGTCTGAAAACGGGCATTATTGAGGGAGACGTGGTGGGAGGAACGTGTGTAAATAGAGGTTGTGTTCCTTCTAAAGCTCTTTTGGCTGTAAGTGGTCGGATGCGTGAGCTTCAGAGTGAACATCACTTAAAGGCTTTGGGTTTGCAGGTAATAAGATTGGATCATCATCTTTATTTTAAAGCTTAGCTAACTACAAATCATATGTTTAGAGCACGAATACTATTGTAATTTGTAAGTATGTTGGTGGGTTGCTGTAATTCAACTGTTTGCCTTCTTGCAAATCATGATAGGTTTCGGCTGCTGGATATGATAGACAGGGTGTGGCTGATCATGCAAACAATCTTGCTTCAAAAATCCGTAATAACCTGACCAATTCTATGAAGGCAATTGGGGTTGACATATTGACAGGTGTTGGCACCATTCTGGTAAGTCGTATATGCTACCATTTTGGATTCAGTGGTAACACAAACAAAAGCTCTTGTGGTCAATTAGAAAAAAAAAAAAAAAATTGACAATTTTGAGCTGTCCAGAACATGGTTTTCTCATTTTTTTTTCTTTAAATTAAGTTTGTGATTAAATGGTTCATAAATTTTGTTCATACTTACGTTTATTGTGCATTTTTCAAACCATTCAGGGCCCTCAAAAGGTGAAAGTTGGATCTGACAGAGTGGTAACTGCACAAAATATAATCATAGCTACTGGTTCTGTTCCATTTGTCCCGAAGGGCATTGAAGTTGATGGTGTGTATCATTTTCTTCTCATCCTTTTTATGGTTTCACTATTTTCTTTTAATGGGTTCAGCGTTCTTCTGGATGGTGGACATTGTGTGCCAGTATTCTACAATCTTCTGCTATGTCGTGCTCATTAGATTTTAATTACTGAATAATGACCTGCAGGGAAGACTGTAATTACCAGTGACCATGCACTCAAATTGGAATCTGTTCCTGATTGGATTGCTATTGTAGGAAGTGGATATATTGGTCTTGAATTCAGTGATGTATATACTGCACTTGGGAGTGAGGTAGCACATTTCTTTCCTTCTTTTAGCGATTGTTACAAAACTAACACTATGTTTGGTTGCCCCTGGGAGGAGCGAAAGGAAAGGATAGAGAAAGGAATGTCAAAATTTGACGACCAGTTGCTTGCTTTTTTTACTGGTTCACTTTTTGATTGGTCTAGGGCTTGGGGAATCACATCTAGTGAATCTCTCCCTTTGTTCCTTAGCTCTCTTTTTCTTTGTAATTAGTTTCTTTTATCTGTTTTTGCTTTTCTCTCTTTTTTGTAACCCTTGATATGCTTTGTGCTTCTTTGCATAAAGCAGTTTTTTGAAGTTACATCTTTCTTACTTATCAAAAAAAAAAACCATTGCTGAGAATACCTCAAATATTTTTCTTATAAGAAATGTAGAAATTTATTGATAAAGGAAAGCTCAGATGGAGTATCCTAAAGATTACAATGTATATTTAGATGAAGAATACCTCAAAATCTGTTCTGCAAACTCCACATGGTTAAATAAATTTGCTTAAACATTCATTGAAGACTCCCTATTCAATAAAAAAGAATATTAAGAATGGATTTTAGACTCACATTTACTGAGCTTTGCTTTCTTATTTGGTGTAAGAAATATTAGCCATGTAATTGATTCAGAATATGAATTTTATTATCCAGAATATGCCTTGTATATCTATAGGGTTTTATTTCATGAAAGATAGAAATCTTGACTCGGCAAACCAAAACCTTTTCTATTTAGCAATAAGCACAGCAGCTTAGCGTCATATTTATGCATATTTATGTTGTTGTTTTATCTGTGAAGGTTACTTTTATCGAAGCTCTAGATCAGCTCATGCCTGGATTTGATCCTGAGATTGGGAAGTTAGCCCAAAGGGTGTTAATAAATCCAAGGAAAATCGACTATCATACTGGAGTGTTTGCAACCAAGGTAACCTGTGGTTTATGTTCAACTATTTGAGTGTTTCCTGGGTAGTTGTTTCTGGCATTTATATTCTTTGGGTATATTCTCTTTATAGATAACACCAGCAAAGGATGGGAAGCCAGTCATTATTGAGCTTATTGATGCAAAGACCAAGGAACCAAAAGACACTTTAGAGGTAACTTGAGTTCTGAGAATTAGTTGGAAATGCTGCCACTCATTGTCCTTTCAAAGTTATCTCTGTTCTTTGCTTTTCCCATTGACAATGTCCAAGAGAGCACAAGTAGAGATTGCCCAAACCTTTTCAGTTTCCACAATACCAGAGCTGCAAAGAGCTTTATCCAAAATGGTCAAATTCTGCTGTCAATATTAATTTCTTTTCATATGCAGCCATGAATGACTAAATTATGAACTAGTTAATGAGAGCTTGCCAATGAAGTTATTGGTCCCATTTAATTGAGTGTTGAACAAATCAACCTGCGGAAAATTTGAGACTAAATAATGCTGTGTGAAATTCTGAAACCAAGTGTGTATTTCTTCAACTTTCTAGCAAAAAGAAAAGGCATATGTTTCAACTTTGACCCATCAAGAGTGCTCAATGATACCCGACTTCCTTTGAGAGCTTGCTTTCAATTTACTGTTGAACCTGGCTATTTAAATTCAAATGCTTGATCCTTTGTGAATCTTAATCATCAGTAGTAGAGACACTTATGGGGAATCCCTGTTTAAGATCAGATGTTTTTGCTTTATATGTCGTCGCATCATGGCATCTGTAACAAACTTCTCAATTACTTTGCTACAGGTAGATGCAGCATTAATTGCAACGGGAAGGGCTCCATTCACACAGGGTCTTGGTTTGGAGAATGTAGGCTTTCTCAGATGCTTATGTGGTTTAGATTATAGATTTGTTGACCAAAGGGAAGTGGTTTCATAATGATTTTGTTCTTTCTGCAGGTTAATGTAGCAACACAACGTGGTTTTGTTCCCGTTGATGAGCGCATGCGAGTAATTGATGCAAATGGCAATCTGGTTCGTTTTGAATATTTGTATGAGCATAATCCTTGTGTAGCTCCAGCCACTTATTACTGACACTAAATTATGAACATTAGGTCCCTCACTTGTTTTGCATTGGTGATGCTAACGGCAAGATGATGCTTGCTCATGCAGCCAGTGCACAAGGAATTTCAGGTAAGTGATAATCAACTGATTTTCTGCTGTTTCAAATATAATAGCATAATACTTTCTTTGATATTCTTTGACATCCATTTCATCCTTTTTTAAGTGGTTGAACAAGTCACTGGAAGAGATCACGTGCTCAATCATCTAAGTATCCCTGCTGCTTGCTTCACTCATCCTGAAATCAGTATGGTTGGATTAACAGAGGTAAATTTTGAATCTTCTAACTGCATTCCATTGTTTGATATAATGATGTTGTTCGCTTTGCTAATTATATTCCCATTATACGAATAAAATATCCCTTTCCCATGTATTTTTTTTTTCTTTAATGAAAACAAGAGCTCCTATCAGCATTCCTGTTTAATAGGCAGCAATTTTGACTAAATATCTAAAATTTGCAGCCTCAAGCAAGGGAGAAAGCTGAAAAAGAGGGATTTGAAGTAAGCATTGCCAAGACAAGTTTTAAGGCTAACACAAAGGCCCTAGCAGAAAATGAAGGGGAGGGACTTGCCAAGGTTACATTTCTTTTACTTTTGTGCATTGATTTATCTACCCCCTAGCTTAAATAAGTGGTAACACCATTTCTATATTGTTTTCATGCAGTTGATATACAGACCCGACAATGGTGAGATACTTGGAGTCCATATCTTTGGGTTGCATGCTGCAGACCTCATCCACGAAGCATCCAATGCAATTGCTTTGGGGACACGTATTCAGGTAGATTTTGTGTGCCAAGACCATGTTTATGCACTTAAATTGCTACTTTTAGTTTAATGTGGCCTCGGTAACGAGGCTTTAGTTTCTTTGGTAATCAACTCTGAACATTTGTCACTCATCTTAAGGCTAAGAGTGAAACTGTTTTATGCCAATGAGATCCAGCTCAAAATGTCTCTCCTTTCCTTGTAAAAGCAAGGTGAAGAGTGAGGTTGTGGATGCAAGAAAAACTGGGTGCTTGTGTAACTTATGAAAACTGTTTTATGCTGCTCAGAAATTCATTGTTATTGTATCTTTTGCACCATGCAGGATATCAAACTTGCAGTTCATGCACATCCAACCTTGTCTGAGGTGCTTGATGAATTGTTTAAATCAGCAAAGGTGAGTTCTACTGAACATCACTAGAATGTTTTCCTTTTCCATGCTAAATGGTAAGACAATGATAACTAGGATAGCTTGGCAGTTGATATATGAATGGCTGGCAAGATATTAGTAGCGTATGAAGCATGTCTTGTTACATTTTGTAATTATTTAGACTCCTTCATGTACATTTCTATGTACATGAAGTAGTCTCATTCAATACAATTCTTATGTACTTGTTAAAAAAAAGGGCTTTAAACATATACACTTCCCTGTTGAATACAGTTAGCTCCACAGTAGGCATAAATAATATATTCTAATATTGCATTATCTTTATATTACTTGCGCATCGAATGGCTATTTTAATGTCTTTCTGATGTGTAAACCCATAACTTAATATGGGCAGGTTAAAGCCCAAGTTTCTAGCCCAGTAAGTGAGCCAGTTGCAGTCTAAGATTCTCAACAAATCAATATATTTTTTTTGAAGAAATTTGCTTGTCATAGGGAGTTTCAAGGAAATATACACGTCCAAGCATCAGAAGAGATCAACACATTAGCGACTCTACAGAAAGAAAGAACAGATTACAAGAACAGGCCAATTTCTCAATAACAGTTGGGGCCAAAATATTTTGCAACTTGCTATCTTGGTTTCTTAGTTTTGTCCATGTCTTGCAGAGATACTTGTATTCATAATGCTTTGATTTGGAAACTTTTCCGCTTCTAATTTTGGTTAACATTAGAGGTTTTAATAATAGCAAGGCTATTTAATGTTTGCATCCTGTTGTCTTTGTTTTCTAGTTTTGTCAATGTCTCAGAGATACTTTTATCCATAATGCGTAGCGTTGATTCAGAAACATTTCTGCATCAAAGCCATTTTGCATTTCTTCCCAAAGTTTTCACCTAAACGTCTAGAACAGCTTAAAGGGCTCTAAAACAGGCTTGTTTAGATTGAACCTACTCCTCCCTTAAAAACCACCCATTATGAAAGAGGATTGAGAACTATTTAACACTGACCACAAATTTATTTTTTGAAAAAGATGTTGATAGACAATGCACAAAGACCTTTTTCTAGTCCAGATACTCAGACATGCATGTCATTAAACGACAGGGCAACGAGAAGACAAGGCGCATGGCAAAGGCATTCTAGTTACCTGCAGGCTGCAGCTCTAATAAGTACCAACCAATCCCAATCAAGTCTAAAGTCTCAAACTTTGGATCTGCTATGAACATCATCGGACTAATCAAAGTTGAGAACTATTTTTTGTTTTTAAAATGTTAATGGGCATTGTCAAAATACCTTTTTCTAGTCCAGGTACTCAAACATGATCTATGAGAAATCTCATCCAATTAGATATGGACTTCAAAAAAAGGGACACCAAAGGAATTGACTACTGAGCCGTAGGAGGTAGGAAACTCTCAATATAGGCTTGAAATAGACTCTCCACCTTTCTGCCTCAACAATTCCTTAATGCTTATTATGGAAAAGAAAAAATATTAATGGTTTTTACTTGTTCTACTCACAGTTCTGCTAGAGTTTTATGCACCCTGGTGTGGACTTTGCAAGAAACTGTCCCCAATTTTGGAAGAAGTTGCTGTCTCATTTGAAAATGATACTGATGTTCTCATTGCAAAGCTGGTAAGAATCTTTTTTTTTTTCCAGTCATGTATTCCAAAGACAGTTCATTTGCCCATTTGTACATAACTAATACTTCAGATTGTGCTACTAATTTTGTGGTATTTGGTTTAAATCTTTGTTCTTGTTGTCATGGAGCACAGATTTTTCCACAGCACTTTACAACATTTTGCCCCTGTAGGCCATCGGTGAAAATAGGTTAAGTAGTTGAAACCAAAGCATCCATATTTAATGCATTTTGAGGCTAACAGCTTGCAGCTTTGCACAACTTGAGCCTCAAGGAAAGAGCACTGAAGCCGAAACGTTGAGACAAAGTGATTTAGGATTAAAATTTAGCTACAGACCCAAGAATCAGTGAAAAACAGACATCCAATCTACACGTTGTAACTTGTCTTTTTGTCTAAACCATTTTCCTTCCTTGCTGATCAAACCCAGTATGAACTCACAGTAAAAATAAGCATAAAAAATAAAAAAATGTTTTAACCTTTGTGTTGCATTCATTTATCCCTTTGAGATTGGTCAATCAAAGTTAATAAACATGTTACATCAAGTTTTATACTAGTCACATAGCGTTTCATATAACTTATGTCTATTCTTTGTTACCTATATTTTTGATATTTCTAAACATGTTAGATCCATAATAGCTAACTTTTATACAATTACTGACTGCTATTCTAATTGGTCATCTACTCACCTGTCTGATCTGTTTTGTTAGATACTTTAACTTCAGTTAATTCTATCACGTTTCTAGTACTTCTTCAGTCTCATATTCATTCTTAATTGGTTTTGATTTTGAGTTGTTTTGATCTTACTACTGCCAAGGATGCGACTGAAAATGACATCCCAAGTGATAACTTTGAGGTACAAGGTTACCAACTTTGTACTTCAAATTTACCAGTGGTATCCTGTTGAAGTATGATGGGAATAAAACAAAGGAGGAGATCATTGATTTTATTCAGAAAAATCGGGACCAGACAGTCCAAGTCCAACCAGATACGACAGTGAATGATGAACTGTGATTAAGGTAAGTACTAACATTTTTTTATGCTTTAATTTATCCAATGAAGTACTGGAATCTTAAGATGAAACTAGTGACTTCTGAGTCCTATTTTAATGTTCTTTTACACCTTGAAACTATATTAGTATATTGGCTACCATATTTATGTCTGGAACACAGGCCATCATGCTTGGCTAAAGTGTATTCTTCAAATATGTAAAAATCTATGCAGTGTATACCTCCATCAGCACAATCTGATTTTTCTTTCTTTATTTATGCCGTGTAAGATATGTTATTTAATGGATGTGTACTTAAGAATTCTATTTGCCTGTTTCCTTGTAAATGTTGCAGTAGTGCTTCCAACTATAAGAGGAGATACTTGTATGGCGGATTTTACTTGACAACATTAGCGAGTCTTCACAATCTTTTGCAGTAGGAAGAAAATAAGAGATGCGAGACAGTCTCAAGTAGTGCTACATGTAATTCTCAGTTTTCCATTATCAAAAAATCCTTAGTTTTGCCATAGTTTCTGTAGGGTCAGTTTTTGCAGCCAAGTCCAAAAAGGTATGGGTCCTTGGCCCACCGAGCCCAAAACAATAAATTTTGTAGAGAGTGGGTGAAAGAGCTAGGCTAATAATGAAAATAACAATATCAAACAGCGATGCGAATGGGAAGATTTGGATTAATGTGCTCTCGGACTAATATGAATACTCCGTCCGAAGAGATGTTTTTCATTGATCATATAAGGTTACAATTCCTGGGGCTACAACTATCTCATATATCCTTTCCTCTCCTATTTTTCGATCCCCCTCTATCAGAGGTACCCTTCCCTTATATAGCATTGCCTTCTTACATCTCCTCCGTCCATTTGTTCATCATCCAGGCACCTACTTGAGTACATGTCCCATCACCCCACTTTTAGCCTTATGTGAGTGGCGGTAGCTGAGAAAGCACTGTTCAGGGGTCCTATCCACATAAATGCGGCCAGGAAGTTAGGTGCAGTGCATTAAATGTGGTGGTTGGAGTATGCCTCCTTGATATTTCTCTGTTGCCGTTATCTTTATGTGTGTCCGAGGTCCCTCTCCCTCTTGACACTTGTCAAATAGATCAGTTGAACCTCCCATACTCGTGTTTGATCAAACCTCTTCGGATCCGAGGACGCATGGCTACTCGGACATATGAGCATTTCCTCGGATGGTATGCGTGCTCATCTCCAGGCATCCCCCATTGGCGTGGGCATCCGACTGAGGGTCCCATCTCCTCGGATGAAGAGTGTTCCTGATTCAGGGACTTGGGCCCAATAAGTTGGGCTGGGTTTTCTCCCCCCACATTAGCCCCTCAAAATTGTAGTTTTTCGTACGCATCCGAAGAGAAAAAGTAGGATTTTGACCTGCCCTGAACAAAAGCTTGTAAACTGGCAAATTTGAATTGGCACGTGCATAAGTATAGGTACTGCCGCTTCATTAATGTCACTGCGGTTTCCTTATTCCCCAGGCGCTTCATTAATTGCACCAGGTGGCGCTTCATCCTTCCTATCCAACGGTGATTGAATGATCCAACGGCTGGGGTTTTTCTTCGAAATTTGGGCGGGAGTGCTCCTAACCCTTCGTTTGACCCCGTATAAAGCTTCAGAGGACATTATTTCTTCTTCACTTCGTGAATCTTCAGACGCTCCAGAGAGAACAGACGCACCGCTCCGTCCAAAACTCCCAATCGCTGCTTTCAGGCTTCCTCAGAGCCATCAAGAACCCTCCTACAAGCCTGAAATCTTCTCTCCGATTTAGTCCCGGTGAGTCATCGTTTACCACGCCTTTTAATTTTCTCTTCGGCCAACAGTTTCAACTAAGCACCATGGGGAAACTCGAGTACATGGTGGATACCCCTGAGCGATTAGAAGCATTTAGGGCCACGTACCACATCCCTCCCAACGTGGGTGTGAGGTACTGCCCCCCAGAAAAGATTCTAACGGACCGAGAGACGGAGAAGTGGTTATTCCTCTTATCGCTTTCAAAGAAGGGGGATGACCATCCCCATGGGTCCCATTACCACTAGCTATCTCCGGAACCATAGGATCACTCCCTGGCAGTGCGCGCCCAACATGTTTAGGATTCTAGGGCCATTGACCACCTTAACCTCCACCTAGGATTGGGCCTCACCTGGCTCGATGTAGTGCATCTGTACGAATGCCACAGCCAGCAAGACGCGGGGTACTACTTAAAATCCCGGTCGGACGTGGTCAGGCTCATTTCTTGCCTCCCCAAATCCAACAAAGGGATGAAAGACGACTATGTGATCGTCTCGGGTGCATGGCATGACGGCCATCACTGCCCAACCAAGCGTGGAAAGCCAGGTGGGCCATGTTAGATTTAGGCATACTAACCATAGGCTTAGGGTCCTCGTCTCTTAATCGTCTTCGGTTCCTTTTGTGCTTTTATTTTTGAGTCTAACATAGCTTTGCTGTGCCTTGAAACAGATAAAAACCACGTATCTCCTCGGCTAAGCCTTACGAACGTCGCCGCCCTCAATTTCCTGTTGAGATCTGAGATTTTTGTGAGCGAAGACGGACAGCTCCGATCGGCTCCTCTGATTCTGGGCTACACAGGATATCCAAAGGGTTACCAACCAGTCGGCAACGCAATTGTTCAAGGGGACCATCGCCTTGCCCGTATTGACGTTGGTTGGAAGGGTTTTTTGGCGCCGTACGATCTAGAACCCGTACCACATCCACGCCCTCAAGCTATATCCCCTCTCGTCCAACCACTCCAGCAAGTCCCTCTCGTACAGGCGGCTGAAGGTGAAGGGGTTGGCTCTTCCACCTCCTCGCTAGAGGAGCAGATAGATAGATTCCGGTTTGAGGGCGAGGGATCAGGAGTCGTTCGAGTGATAGAGGTTTCAGACGCCGAGGAGGATACCGACAGGCACTCAGGCATTCGCCTTAATCTGTTAGCTACTCTCTCTGAAAGCTCCTCGGACGACAATATGGACCTGAGGAGTTTGATGAAAGGCAGGGGGAAAAAACCCGAGCAGAAGGGTGTTGGAACGTCAACAGTAGTGACGCTGCCTCCAGCGCCTACGCAGGTTCCTGACCCAAGTCTGAAGCCCATTCCAAACTTGAAGAAGAAAAGGCCCCATGTTGAGGTCAAGGAAAAACAAGCGTTGCCAGGCAAGGGGGCTAAGCAACAGAAGGTGTCGGACAGCCGAGCCTACAGGGCCTCATCTACAGAAAGCCGGGAAGAGGCTTTTGTGGCAGATGTACGCCGAGGGGAGGACCACGAATCTGGTCTCCCAAGTTGGAGCTGGATGGCGCTCCAATCCTGTGGGATACCTCCCTCAGGAACTATGACGGAGGGAGAGCGGGCTATGTCGCCGAAGCCCTGCAGCAACCACTCCTCCTCCCCCACGACATGGAGTCCTACAGGCGCTTCAACCAGCAGGAGCTCTTCATGTCCCTCAAGAGGGACTTAGCCATGGTAAGTGCACCATTTATGAGTTTAAGTTTTATACTTTAATTGGCCTCGTTTCTCTTCTCAATACTGAAAGTGGTGTCGTGCAGATTACTCAGCAAGTCTATGTGGCCGAGGGGTTGAACAAGGATTCCTGGGTCAAAGCCCAAGCAGCAACCCAGTCCCGGCTTGAGGCAGAGGCATCCCTTGGAAGGCTGAAGGAGGAGCATTCTAAGATGTCCGAGGAGCTTAAAGAGCTGATCTCCCAGAACCGAAGCCTTGATGCCGGGCTCAAAGTTACCTGGCGAGATGTGCTACTACGATCACAGATATCCGAGAGATCCCAGATGGCACAAGATTCCAATCTGCTCCCCGCCTCGTTGATACTTCTCGGACCAAGCCACACCAGCCAGGCTCCTCTGTCCCACCGTTGGTGCAAGCAAGGAAACTGGTCAGCCAGGCCCAAAGATAAGCCAGCTGATCCAGCCAAAGGAAAAGGCCAAGGGTCAGGGGGAGAGAGTTCCTCTGACCAAGGAAAGCTCTCTGAAGCTACTGCTCGGACAAGCCAGGCTGCTGACCCTTGCCTCCCCGCAAAAGAATAGATATATAGGGTTTTTATTTTCATTTGCACTTTTGTTTTCTGTTTAAAGATTGTAGTTTTTCTTTTCTGTTTTGTTGATGTTAAGTAAATATTCTTTCTTGAATGGATGACCCCCTATTATCTTTGTGTCTTTCATCATGTTTTATTACTTACTATTGCCGTACATACAATCATACATTGCAATTGTGACACAATAATAATGTAAATAACTTGACTGATGCATCATACTGGTGGTGTGAGTGATAAAAACTAGAACTGAAAAGGACAGGACGAATAAGAGTTATTGATAAGTAATGATTAGAATAAGTGCATACGCGAGTTTCGCATGTTTTTCCAACATAAGTTATTACCACTCGGTTTCGGATTAAACATAACGGAGGAAGATATTTAAAAATTAGAATCGATCTAAACGCAATCAGGAATTTTAACACTAAGCCCCAGTGACGACAGCTGCGCGGGGTGGTATTGACTAACCTGTGGATTGGTTCAAGGATTATGGGGTTTGACTGTATTCAAGTGCTAACTAACCCAAATCATCTGGTCCGAGGACTACGGCATGATTGGGTTTAAGTTTAAACACTAGAGAACTGTAACTGAGTGCTAACTAACCCAAATCATCTGGTCCGAGGACTACAGGCATGATTGGATTTAAGTTTAAACACTATAGAACTGTAACTGAGTGCTAACTAACCCAAATCATCTGGTCCGAGGACTACAGGCATGATTGGATTTAAGTTTAAACACTATAGAACTGTAACTGAGTGCTAACTAACCCAAATCATCTGGTCCGAGGACTACAGGCATGATTGGTTTAAGTTTAAACACTAGAGAACTGTAACTGAGTGCTAACTAACCCAAATCATCTGGTCCGAGGACTACAGGCATGATTGGATTTAAGTTTAAACACTAGAGAACTGTAACTGAGTGCTAACTAACCCAAATCATCTGGTCCGAGGACTACAGGCATGATTGGATTTAAGTTTAAACACTATAGAACTGTAACTGAGTGCTAACTAACCCAAATCATCTGGTCCGAGGACTACAGGCATGATTGGATTTAAGTTTAAACACTATAGAACTGTAACTGAGTGCTAACTAACCCAAATCATCTGGTCCGAGGACTACAGGCATGATTGGATTTAAGTTTAAACACTATAACGAATACTTTACGTAGAAAATTAATACGTCGGTTGAAGAAGAGATTTGGTTAATAAAAGTACCTCTTGAGGTTATTTACATTCCATGGGCGCGGTATTACATGACCATCTAGGTCTTCTAAGAAATATGCCCAATGCCTGCTCCTGAGGTGATACGATATGGTCCTTCCCAATTGGGTCCAAGTTTTCCCCAAGCTGGGTTCTTTACAGTGCCTACAACTCTCCTCAACACTAAATCACCAGGCTCTAGTGGCCTTAGCTTCACGTTAGCGTCATAACCTTGCCTGAGTTTCTGTTGATAATATGCCAGCCGAACCATTGCATTCTCCCTCCTTTCCTCAATCAAGTCTAAACTCCTNTAGGAAACTCTCAAGTATGGTTCTAAGGAAAGGAATTTCCCTGCATATTCTGACCGGGAGAACAGGCCATTTAACAGGAATATTCTGAACTTGCGGAGGCTTGGGAGGCCATTCAACAGGAAAATTCAACAGGAAAATTCGATCAAGCCGCTGAATATTGGAAACAAGCTAAGTTCGATCAAGCCGCTGAGTTTTGGAAACAAGCTAGAACGCTTACTCCCAGGAATTATATTGCGGCACAAAATTGGTTGAAGATCAAAATGTCATGAAACGGGAATTATAGTGCGGCACAGAATTGGTTGAAGATCAGGGCAAATCATTCGAGATACGTGGGTATAAGCCAATCCCAACCATTTCTAAAATACCAGAACAAAATTCATTGATCTCCACAATTTTTTATGACACCCCTAATCATAATCAATAAGCTCCAATGGTTCTTGTTAGGCGATATAAACAAAGTATACTAAAGCATGAATTAAAAATACATGATCGATGCTTCCAATTCTTCAAGTCTGGCTACTACTCCCAATAGGAAAGCATGAACATCAACGTGTACAGCCATCACTTTAAACAGAAGTTAAGACGGATTTGAAATGTAGCTTTTTTTTTTAAAGCTCCCGAGAAAAAATATCACATAATTACGTAAGATTGTTAGCACGAAGAATCCAAATAAGCATGAGCGACACGTTCATACAAAAATCAAAAGCTAAAAATTATGTGACAGAAGAAGGCAAGCTCATGATAGAAGCAATCAGAGGGATTATTTTCTTCTAACACCAACCACTTTTGGAAGACGTTGCGATATTATCCCAGATCTCAATTTAAATATTTTGTAACCCTAACACATTCATATTTTTGCTATAGTAGAATAGAGTCAAAATTTGTTTATTTGCATCAAGCTTTCGAGGGGCACATTCAAGACTTACTCAAACTAAGTAAAACTAGTCCCAATGAAACAAGAATTCACATAACTGTAGGTTATATCAGTTGCCAAACAAAAGCTCACGAGTAAGGTTCATATAAGAATCTACATCAAAATCTGAGCACTACTGATATAATAATCCACCCCAAGATCTGATAAGAATCAAAAGAAAGCAAGCTAATAATGAAAGCAATAAGAATCTTTCTTCTTTGTCTAGTGACTTGTAAGCAATACTCCCAAACCCACCTCAAAAGTGTGCTTAAAAGATAGTTTAATTGCTTAGCGACACAACAAATTGCTTATTGGCACAACAATCAACATTGTCGATCCCCAAGAGTACAGCATAATTAGCTCACATCCTTTACTCCGAGGTACACAATAATTAAAAATCTGTTGTTCATCTTGAATTCATTGCTGATTCAATTCCTCATAGCCAAACATAGCCACCACCAATACAAACCAGTTCCATCTAATCCATCTCAAACAACTAGGGTGCACAAAACTATTGATCCAGTCTAAACTCCTTTGTAGTTGCCCATCATTGTCGGCCGGATTGAATGAACTTGTTTTCATCGTTGGGAACCCGGTTTCCAATGGAATGACAGCTTCAGCCCCATAGGTCATTGAGAAAGGCGTCTCCCCAGTAGACCTACGAGGTGTAGTCCTGTAAGCCCAAAGTACGTGCGGCAGTTCGTCTACCCATTTGCCCTTCGCATCATCTAATCTCTTCTTTAAGCCATTCAGTATGACCTTGTTGACGGCTTCTGCCTGTCCATTACCCTGGGGATAGGTCGGAGTGGAGTACCTGTTTGTAATTCCTAGCTCACCGCAATAGTTCCTGAATGCCCTGCTATCAAACTGCAAGCCGTTGTCCGAGATGAGAGTATGAGGAACTCCGAACCGGGTGACAATATTTTTCCACACAAACTTTTGCACATCAACGTCTCTGATATTGGCTAAGGGCTCAGCTTCAACCCACTTGGTGAAATAGTCTGTTCCGACCAGGAGGTACTTCTTGTTTCCTACAGCCTTGGGGAAAGGCCCCACAATATCTAAGCCCCATTGGGCGAAGGGCCATGGGCTGGATAGCGGATTAAGGTTTCCCCCTGGCCGATGAATGTTTGGAGCGAAGCGCTGACATTGATCACACCTTTTAACGTATTCCAGTGCTTCCTTTTGCATATTGGGCCACCAATAGCCATAAGTAGACATTTTGTGAAGATGATCACTTTGTTGGGTGCTCGCTTTGCAGCTGTGCATATGTAAAGCCTTCAGATCCAACTTTTAGTGAAAACTATTAATATTTTTATTAGGATTGCATCAGTGTGATTGATGGCACACATGTGATAACGGTTGTACCTACTGATAAGTCCATTTCATACTTTGGAAGAAAGGGATATCCAACCCAAAATGTGATGGCTGCATGTGACTTTGATATGTTATTCGCATTTGTTTTGCCTGGATGAGAAGGTTCAGCACATGACACCTCCATTTTTCTTGATACTATTCGTAAATGAAATAACAACTTTCCAAACCCACCACCAGGTTTGTAATTGGTTAATCAATTGTTCATTATAATGACATATTGTGTGTGTGTGTGTGTGTGTGTGTTAATATAATAGAACTTTTTTTTTCTAGGGAAATATTATGTAGTTGATTCTGGATACCCAATGATGAAAGGCTATTTGGCACCATACAAGGGGATATCTTATCATCTTTAGGAATTTCGAAGGAGAGGTGGAAGCCCTAGAACTAGACATGAAAATTTTAATCATGCTCACTCATCTCTTTAATGTGTGATTGATCGCACTTTTGGTGTGTGGAAGAATAAATGGAGAAGTATCAGAAACATGCAATCTTTGTCATTCCATATCCAAATACTTATTATATCTGCTATTATGGCTCTTCATAATTTTGTTAGACTAAATGATAGGGATGATAGGGGCTTTATACACGCCAATCAAGATTCAATTTCTAGAAGAGAACATAATAGTGAAGCAAGTAGCAGTTATGAGCAGAACTCAAGATCTTTAACAGACCCTAAGACGGTGGTTCTTTGTGATTCCATTGCTAATTCCATTTGGTGGGATCATAATTAGTAGTTGTCTTTTTTTTTTCTTTTTTTCTTTTTTTTTTTCTTTTTTTCTTTTTTTTTTTTTTTATAAATAATATCACATAGTATAATTTAGACTTGGGTTATTGGTATGTATTTTATCATCTTTTTACATTTTTATGTACTACAATTTAAACTTGGATTATTGGTGTGTATTTTATCATCTATTTACATTTTCATTTTGTGCTTCATGATGATGAAAATTATTTAGATTTAATTAATATTGATAAGAAGTCATTAATGGTAATAACAAATAATTATGACACTAAAAAGAACTAAACATAAACATTATTAAAATAATACCAATAATATATTATTATTATTATTATAAATTAGTTTTTTTTAGTAAATATATGAAGTAGTTGATTTACGTATGAAATAAACTCCCTTATATATACATTGTCATTTTTGGTCATTTATCTCTTAAATTGTCACTTTTATAAGTGCTAGCCAAACACTTAGCTTTTTCAAAAAACACTTTTTCATACTGCACTTTTTGAAAACCCCACTTTTTCAAAAAACCCAATTTAAAAAAGTTGAACCAAACTCAACCTTTATATAAAATGGGGTTGGAGAGATTGGGATGGGATGGGAGCTGGACAAAAGGGTCAATTGGAATTTTGTATGTCACTAATTATAATTTTGGACTTTACACAAGAAATTTTGAGTCCAGTCTGGATTTCTGGAAAGGTGATAAGTATTTAGATTGTTTGCACTAGTATGGGATTTTGGGTTTGCTTAACTTTGAAGAATACTCAAAAGTTTTGAGCCAACAAGGAAAACTGAGAGAGAGAGAGAGAGAGAGAGAGAGAGAGAGAGCATTGTCATCATTGCAGCACAAAATGTATAATATTTTCCAAAACAATGAGCATGCCTATATCAAGGTGGTATTTACTTTCGTCAGCTTTTGATATTTTCTGTTGTTATAATACTTACAAACTTAGGGTCTCTTTGGATACCGCTTATTGCTGAAAACTGAAACACCATAGCAAAATAATTTTTAAATGTGTGAATAGTACCGTGGGACCTAATTTTAAAGTTATTTTTGTGAAAAAAAAAAGTACTTGCGAATTCCATGAACAATGCACGGGACCCACCAAAAAAACGTTGGACGCTAGACGCAGATGTGCTATCCAAACAATAACTTAAGTTACTGCATTACTTAATGGTGAGGGAATTGACACTTACTGCACTCTTGAATCTTGACAATAGATTTGGTAGCTTATGGAATGCTTAGAGCATCCATAGCAGTAGTGCTTTTTTTATAGTTATTTGGTACTATAAAAGTTATTTTATCTATTTTATCTACTCACTTTGCAAAATATTTAGCAGTAGTGAATCTATTTTAACTTTCAACACAATAAAATAATATAAACATTACAATTAAAGAATATATCTACTACAATAAACAACCATTACAACCACCGCAACCACTACCGTTGCCACCACCACTGCCACTGACTCTTCTACTGCCGCCGCTAGATGATAGCAAATAATTGTCTAGTGTTAACAAGTAATTTTTTTTAACCCCAAATTATACTTATACATTTTTTTTTTTTTACTAAAATAATTTCTCAATCATCATGTAACAATAATATTTTGTTTTAACCCCAAATTATATAAACAGAATGTAATAAACTCAACCATATACATAAATTTATAATCGATCATTATCCATATATTAATCATTATGAAATAAAGCTCTAGCTTCTAGTAATGCGAAATTTGCTTTATAGAACCATTTCGCTGACTTCAGTTTTTGACTTTTGTTCTCTTAAAAGGCACAACACTTGAAATTACATGAAATTTGAAATTCTTTCCCGTTTTCCTCAGCTTTCTCAGGAAACAAACAAAACGGAGAAAATAAAAACAGAAACAAAAGTGATTGATCTCGATTACTACATGCAGTAGATCAATTTGCTCCCAAATCAAAATGCAGAAAATGAAAAACCAAAAAAAAAAAAAAGAAGAAGGTCAAATTAGTAAAATTACAGAGAAGTAAACACAAAATTGATCAGAAAGAGAAATTATATAAAATCAAAACATATAGGAATTGAGAAGAGCAAATGGCTGGCAGGAAGGCTTGTGTAGGACTCATCCATGGCGCGCGCGCGCACGCACACAGAGAGAGAGAGAGAGAGAGAGAGAGAGAGAGAGTCAATGCGTGGTTTTGAGGCGTGGATCGGCGGCTTGGGAGTTTATAAGAGATTTGCTAAAAATGAATTTGTCATTAAGTTGCTTAATGATGCACGGGATTGATCCTTATATACAAATCAGAGTCTTAGTGATAATAGCTTAATTTTATCATTATTAGAAAAGCATTATCATACTTATTTTGAGTTAATTCATGCATTTTGTAGTTGATTTTGGAATAATGTTAAATAATCAATTTTGTGCTTAATTGAATTTTAATGTATGAATTTGTATTTTGTAGGATAATAAAATTAAATAAGTGGATTTGTGCAAAGAAGAAAGCCAATGGATTTTAATTTTACAAGGGCCATGATTAAGTCAAGGTCAACCCAATTAAATTAAAGTCCAATTGGAGCAAGGAATCAAAGGAAATTTGCACCTAATCCAAGTCTAATTTGGATTAGGATTCCAGCTTGTGTACCAGTTAGTATTTGGAGCATAACTTTCGGCTCAGATGTCCAATCGAGATGATTCAAGTTGGGTTGGAAATATAACTTAAAGTTATACAACTTTTTAGTTTACCAAAAATCCTAATTCTGAAGTTAAATGGGCCAAAAACGTTGGTTAAATGAAACCTAAAAACCTGGGATTTTCTCCAAATGGGAATTCAACTTATAAAAGGATTCCTTGACCTATTTAAAGGCTTTTAAGGGTAGAATTCAGGAGAGAGCTGCCATAGAACATAATTTAGGTCTTCTTAAAGTTTTTTTTATAGTTTTTAGAGTTTTATTTGTGTTATGGCTTACTAGAAGCCTTACTAAGGCAAGGGGTGAAACCCAACCGTTTATTGCTGGTATGTTCTTAACAATTATTTATTGGTTTTAATGCTTATGTTTTTATATTTTTGATTGTTTTACTCATCTAGAAAAGTGTTTAGTTCTGTATAATCCTTTGATTTATCATAGATTCAGGGCACGTGAAATGCTTAGTATTTCATGCGAACTAATTCACTAGTTTTGTTTTGCCTAAAATCAATCAATTGCATGAAACTACCTTAGACAATTAATTCTTGAGTTTCTATTGTTAAATCACCTGACTAAGATCATTCTTCGTATGAATTTCAGTTGAGTTATAAAATAAATATTGTTAAAACTACCAATAGATATGTTGTGTGTGGATCCCTAAACCTTAGCGCATTAATATATTGTTATTTTCTCTCAATTTAAATTACCCTTACTAAACTATCAAAAATCTCTTCAATTAAACTTTATTATTTTAGTTTTATTCTCTTGTGGTTTGCTAATCAATTCCCTTTTTCCTGTGGATTCGATCTCAGACTTTCCGAGTTATTACTTCACAACAATCCTGCACTTGGGAGTATTATTTAAGTTGCAGCATTTAGCAACTAACTTAATAGCTATAACAAATTCTTAACAAAAACTAAATGCTCACACGTGTACAGACACGTGCTTCACTAAACAATGTACAAGACTAACTAAACTACATACAGTACAAGCTATATACAATTCATAAACTAAAACTACAAGTAGCTTAGCCATATATACTTTCACTGATTTGCTCTGCCTTCTACTCTGCCTTTTCATGCTCCGAATCTTGATGCAGCTTTGATCTCTAATACTCCCCCTCAAGATGGGCACCACTGGAATGAATATTTAGAATTCCCATCTTGTCAATTAAGGTTGTAAATTGATTCAAGTTCAAGGCCTTCATTAACAAGTCTACCAACTGAGATTGACTTTGAATGTTCATCAATCTTATAACTCCATCTTGCACCTTATCTCTCACAATATGACAATCTATTTCAATATACTTTGTATGCTCATGGAACACGGGGTTAGACCTTATGTGGACTGCTGCCACACTATCACTGAACAAGAGAGCAACCTTGTCATGTGCAATACTCAAATCTTTTAGCAAACAGAAACCATGTTACTTCACATACAACCACAGCCATTGATCTATACTTGGCTTCTACAGTGGATCTAGAAACAATATTCTGTTTCTTAGATTTCCAGGAAATCAAGGAGTCACCTAGGAAGATGCAAAAACTAGTAATAGACCTTTTAGAATCAGGGCAAGCAGCCTAATCTGCATCTGCAAAGGCTTTTATGTGCAATGAAGTGTTTGATGGAAAAAATAAGCCTTGACCAGCAATTCTTTTAATGTATTGAATGATCCTATAAGCAATGAATAATCTGCTTTGGACTGTACAAACGAAGTTGCAGTAGGATAGTTGAAAACTTTGAGAACCATTGTCTTGAAGCTTGCTTAAGTCCATATAAGGACTTGTGCAATTTTCAAATTGGCTCCCCCTTGCTATCCAACTCCCCCTTGCTGTGCAAACCAGGAAGAAGAGACATGTAGACCTCTTCATTCAAATCACCTGAAAGCTCGGAAATGTGTTGAAAACACAAGAACAATTTAGACCCTCAATTTAAAGTTACAGCTTGATAGTTTTTACACTAACTTAATACAAAGTGCGGAATAGTGTAAATGCGAGCGGATAAGCAAATAAGCTACTCTAATCCATAAACTAAGCAACACAGCAGTATAATGGAATATAAAAGAGTAGGGAAGAGAGATGCAAACACAGAAAACACCAAGACGTGTTTTCGAAGAGGAAACCGAAGAACTCGGCGAAAAACCTCTCCGCCGCCCTCCAAGCGGAAATCGATCCACTAGACAATCAATTGGAATACATGGGTTAGCAAGAGACCCTCCAAGCCTAATCTACCCGATGTACCGAAACCCTCCAAGTTCCTACTCCAACAAGGCTTCTCGGAACCGTGTCTTGTCTTAGTTCTCCGGATCCCGCAACAACCTCCATGTTGCATCTACCATCCTTAGCTTCTTCCAATACTTCCCAGCAACTCCAAAACACTCTTTACACTCTGAATAGGTGTGGGTTGTGTTTGGGTACAAATCTCCTCTCAGGCTATGATAATGGGAGAGGGATGAAGAAGAGACTACAATGATTTCTCACTAAGGATGAGTAGCTCTCTCTCAAAAGATAGGTGTGTATGTTTTTGAAAACCTCTCTAGGGTTTTTCTCTCTGAATAGCCTCAAATACATTTGTGGGTAATGAGGGTATATATAGTATGGATGAAGGGTAAGAAAGTCACTTTTAAAAAACCGCCAAGTAGAATGTTTCGCGACTGTCTCGCGGGAAGGCTTTACCCGTGAGACAATCGCGAAAACGACAGCCTAGCACGACTCTTTAGCTTCCAGTCATGTGCTTCTCACATGGCTTTTTCGCGGGTTAGCTTCCAGCAACACACCCGCGAGATCCACTGATCTTCAATAAAGCTTGAGTCTTCACCAACTTGATACTAAACCCAATACAATTAAATCCCACAAAATACAAGGAAATGAATTAAAGTAATTACAACACATTTTGTCATGGAATAAAGCCAATATAAAACATAGTTGTAAATCACAACTTTACAATCTCTCCCTTTGGCTATTCCGTGACAAAACACCCTATAACAGACTCTAGACTTAAACATGAGTTTGGGAACAATGGCAAAACTCACTCACACCTAAATCTAGAAGCTGTGATGAACTTGGAACATGTATACTTGTAACCTGAAACACTTGCACAAAACACATTAGACCCTCAAGGTAGATCAGGTGATAAAAAGACAAGTATAATGCAACAAGTAAACTGCAATCAAGCAAAATGGAATAAAACATTAGACCATGGCAAGATCAAACGAGCAATCACTATACAAAAGTGATCACTATGCTCATTCACACAAGGAATGAACATCCGGACATGCAAGATGATAAGCTCATTCGAAGAGTATCATTTGCAAATCCAACACTCAACCAATGCAAAATACACGAAGTATTTGCATCTAGGAAAAGTCCTACTTGGGCACAAGAGTGTTCATCACTCAACCAATGCATAGAACGTATATGTATCTAGGAAAAATCCTACAAGGGCACAAGAGTAATGTATCGAAGTAAAATGTATGACATTAAACTTCAAGTACACAAGCATAAAGGCTGCATAAACAAGGTACTACATATGCATGGTACAAACCATAAAAACCTACAAAGTGCGAATAAACAAACCCTAAAAGCTCACAAAAGAAACATGGGCACAAAAGTGTTCCAAGACATAAACATGATGCAAAGCATAGATACTAAAAGTAACACAAAGCATCATAAAGCAACGAGAAAACAAGCATAAAGTAAATCAAGGTTTTCTCAAAAACAATGTCTTCTCCCCCTTGGTATATGCATCTCCCCTATGGCTTTCTCCCCCTAAGAGTGTGCACAAAAGTCATATAGAAATGACAATATTCTCCTCCTTTTTGTCACGAATAGACAAATTAATCAAGAGGAAGGAGGGAAAGAAAAGAAGATATGAACAAGGGTAAACGATGATGCATGAGGGGTGCAAGATGAATGAGAAAATGAAACTCAAACATAAAACAGAAACATTTTAAAACAATGCTACAAAGCATAAAGAACATGACATGCTAAGGATGATGGAACATGATGTAAACCTAGACAAGACATTGACACAAGAACATGTTATATGTGCTAAAAGGTCTAAAAAGAACTTAAATAGTATGAGTGAAAACAAAAACATGTCAAGTGTTAGAGTGTGTGCAGCAAGGTGCAGCTACTGTGCACCTAATGTGCATGTAAGATGCATGACCAATGCATGAGCAAGGCACTCAAGGGGCAGAGTGTACAAAACACACCACCAAAGATCAAAACATGATAAACATGAATAATTATGGTGATTCCCAAAATTTGATACTCATCGGAGTCCAAAACAATGAAAAAATGTCATATAGGCATTTTATCAAACACTTAAAGTGCACACATTACACATGTATGACGAACAATGCAAGAACATATGAAAATCTTACCTAAATACATGTTATTTTTGCCACAAGGGGCCAACATCCAAAGCAAATTATCATTTAAAACAAAGCCCAATCAAAAAGATTGACAGAAAATAAGTTTTCCAACTCCCATTTGAGAAAATCCCAACTATGAACATAAAACCCCCAAAAACGTAATCTAAGGATCAAAATCAATGAAAAGAGTTAAAGATTACCTTAGAGATGTTTATGGAATGAAAAATACTTGAATTTAGTTGGGTTTTGATGTTGAAGCATTAAAATAGGGGTTTGGGAGAAGATGGGAGAAGTTTAAAACAAAAGACCCATGAAATGCCCTTTAAAAAGCTGATCTGGAAATTTTCGTGGGAAGCTGATTCACGAAAGTATTCACGAAATTTTCGCGGGTAAACCTTACTCGCGAGCTACTCACGAAACAGTCGCGAAACTCTCTATCCAAAGCTGAAAATGCTTTAAAATTAGACTATTTAACTCCCTGTTGAGCCTATACATGAAATAAGTCACCAAAACACCTAGAAAACATGTTTTTCACACAAAAACCTTTAAAAACTTTGAAAAACATAAGTGATACAAATCACTTCCAAAAGCAAACAAAAAGAACAAAAATCTTTTTGGTTTGAACCACATATGGTTGAGCACACACACATCACATTTGAACATGTACAATCACACAAATGAAATAGACATTCATTAAACAAAAGTCTTGTGTGTTGTGTGTGAGGATCAAATGTGGAATAGTCTTTAGACCAGAGCGAAACTTCAATGATCAATTCAATCAAGTCATACACAACTAATACGAAATCAAGTGGACTATCTCCATTATAGAAATGACTATATATGACCTCCCACACATTGAATACATAACTTAGAAGCTTTTCATTTGGCTTTTGCATAAGGCATAACAATTGGTCCACTTTATTTTGTTTGGACAAAAACATCTCATTTTGAGATTGATGCTTGAAATTTATAATATTTCAACATTGATGATTAGCCTTTGGCTTTTTGAGCAACATACAAAACACATTAATAAGAGTCGCTTTCCCTTTTTCCTAGTCGAATACTAATGTGTGCGACAGGCTTTTGCAGCTTAATATCTCTTTTCATTTGGAGATTTACATTTGGTGAGCTCTTTTTGCAAAAACATAAAAATACAGTGGGAAGAGATATAGACACAAGTCTATGCAAGTATCAAGACCAACAAGACTATTGACCAATCATTCATGACAAGCTTGAAGATCTATTTACAACAATCACACATAGTTTTCAAGATTTCTTCCACACAGAAATAGGTGCATACAGAACAAGCTAAGCTCGTAAATGCACTACGCCATTAGTACGAAGGTACTAGGCCAAACTCACATGAGATATGTGCTCAAACATATACGATCAAACTTTTTGAATTTTTCACTTTTTATGTGGTTTTGGATTTTTTACTCACACAAAACAAAGAAAAAAAAATAAGATCAAAACAAAAGCAATGCACACAAATAAATGCAAAATGCACAAATGCATGAAGATATGACATTCAATGCATGAAGGGTCCTACAAAGATCGAAAAAATTAGATCAAGGACCAAAGGAGCAAAAGCTCAACCATAGGAACCCTTCCTCATCCAAACGGAACAATTGTTTGGAATGAGTGTCTCATGAGAAGCGAGACGAGGGTTGGAAGAATGAGAACCGGAGATACACATAGTCAAGGAGTTAAGAGCATTAAACACTTTCTTTAACAACATGCTATTATCACTCAAATCCGATTTATCATGCAAAGCACAACTTCCAAAAGGGTCAAGTTTCTCTTTTCTTTTAATTCTTTTAAGAGCATGAAACTTAGAGCACTGAGGTCTTAAATGACCAAAAGCACCACAATGGTGACAAACAATGTGTTTAAGTCCATTAGGTTTTTTGGGAATGGATCTAGCAACTTGGTTTTGTTCTCTCTTCAACTTAGAACATTGAGGCTTATATGACCAATCACACCGCAATGGTGGCAAGTAGGAACAAACTTAGATCCACTCAATTCCCTAGGATTGGACCTAAACAGAGGCTTTGACTTAACATCCTTTCTCTCCATTTTTTTGATTTCTTTTATGTGGAGGAATGTACACCGATTTGTCTTTTGAGGCAGAACACATATTAGGCACAAAATCGGGTACCACAACAAGATTGCAACATATATTTTTATTCTTTTTAATAATAGGTTTAGCAATCAAACACTTGACATGCATCTTAAGAGATTCATTTTCAGATTTAAGATCATCAACAAGTTTGTTAGACAAAGCAAGTTTAGCATCCAAGTCCATATTCAAACACTCAAACTCTTTCAGCTTTTCAAGAGAATTTTCAGCAAGTTTCTTATATTTTTCAACCAATTTAATGGATTCATTGAGCTTAGCAATCAAATCACCATTTTCATAAAATAACTTGCTTAAACTCTTTTGAAACTTCTTAGCATTTTCCTTCAAGAGTTTGGTGTTAGGAATATCAACAACACCCAAAGATTTATATAACATAGCATCACAATCATGAGGATTATCACTCATAGAGGCATTTTCACAAACACGTGGCATGTTACATTTATCATCAACCAAATCATATAAAGAGTCATATAAAGCACAATCCATGGCAAATAAACACAAGGAGTTAAGGATCACACTTAGGTATTTAAACCACAACAAGTATACCCACTCTGATACCAATTGAAAGCTCGGAAATGTGTTGAAAACACAAGAGCAATTTAGACCCCCAATTTAAAGTTATGGCTTGATAGTTTTTACACTAACTTAATACAAAGTGCAGAATAGTGTAAATGCGAGCAGATAAGCAAATAAGCTACTCTAATCCATAAACTAAGCAACACAGCAGTATAATGGAATATAAAAGAGTAGGGAAGAGAGATGCAAACACAGAAAACAACAAGACGTGTTTTCGAAGAGGAAACCGAAGAACTCGGAGAAAAACCTCTCCGCCGCCCTCCAAGCAGAAATCGATCCACTAGACAATCAATTAGGATACATGGGTTAGCAAGAGACCCTCCAAGCCTAATCTACCCGATGTACCTAAGCCTTCCAAGCTCCAACTCTAACAAGGCTTCTCGGAACCGTGTCTTGTCTTAGTTCTTTGGATCCCGCAACAAGCTCCATGTTGCATCTGCCATCCTTGGCTTCTTTCAATGCTTCACAGTAACTCCAAAACACTCTTTACACTCTGAATAGGTGTGGGTTGTGTTTGGGTACAAATCTCCTCTCAAGCTATAATAATGGGAGAGGGATGGAGAAGAGACTACAATGATTTCTCACTAAGGATGAGTAGCTCTCTCTCAAAAGATGGGTGTGTGTGTTTCTGAAAACCTCTCTAGGGTTTTTCTCTCTGAATAGCCTCAAATACATTTGTGGGTAATGATGGTATATATAGTATGGGTGAAGGGTAAGAAAGTCACTTTTAAAAAACCTCCAAGCAGAATGTTTCGCGACTGTCTCGCGGGAAGGCCTTACCCGCGAGACAATCGCGAAAACGACAGCCTGGCACGACTCTTCAGCTTCTAGTCATGTGCTTCTCACATGGCTCTTTCGCGGGTTAGCTTCCAGCGACACACCCGTGAGATCCACTGATCTTTAATAAAGTTTGAGTCTTCACCAACTTGATACTAAACCCAATACAATTAAATCCCACAAAATACAAGGAAATGAATTAAAGTAATTACAACACATTTTGTCATGGAATAAAGCCAATATAAAACATAGTTGTAAATCACAACTTTACATCACCATTCAGAAAAGCATTATTAACATCCAATTGTTGAAGAACCCAACCATGCAAAGCAGCCAAAGCCAAGAAAAGTTTGACTGTGACCATTTTAGCCACGGGGGAGAATGTCTTAATATAATCTAAAACCTTGTTGCTGAGTATACCTCTTTGCCACAAGTCTAGCCTTGTACCTTTCAATACTACCATTAGCCTTATACTTGATGCGAAAAACCCATTTACATCCAGCAGCCTTTTTGTTGAGAGGCAAAGAGACAATAGACCAAGTGTGATTCTGTTCTAAAGTTTCAAGTTTAGTTGCCATGGTAGCATCCCAATTAGGATCACCAATAGCTTGATGGTAAAATTGAGGTTCTTTAAGAGCAGAAATGCTATTGCAAAAATGAGAATATCTAGGTGATAACTTGTGAGAAGAAACAAAATTAGGTATAGGATACCAAGTGGAAAGTGTGTTACACTTATAGGATTGAAGATAGGTAGGAGGTTTAGACACCCTAGTGGACCTTCTAAGTGAGGAATCGAAGGATTGGACAAGGATGGAATAGGATCAGGATGCAATTGAGGATTATCAACTATATCATTAGGTAAAAGCATAGATAATTGTTCAGAAAGATTAGAAAAATGATATTCAAGAAGCTAAGAAGTAGGATGATCAGATGCAAGATCAGAAACGTGATCAGATGCAAGACCATCAACAACAGGAACAAATTTAGAATGTAAATCATCTATAGGTAAGGGTGGAGCATTGGGAGTACAAAGTTGAGACAATGGATCAGAGGGAGAGTTAAAAGTGGAGGAAGGAAGCGATTGAAAGGGAAAAATGGACTTATGAAAAACAACATCCCTCGATATAAAAATTCTTTTAGAATATAAATCAAGCACTTTGTACCTTTAACAGCAAAGGGATAGCCCAAGAAAACACATTTGATAGCTCTAGGATCAAATTTAGGTCTATTATTAGCCAATGTAGAAGCAAAGCACAAACAGCCAAAGACTCTAAGAGAGCTGTAATCAGGAACTTTGACATAAAGCAATTCAAAAGAAGTTTTATCATGAAGAAGAGGTGATGGAAGTCTATTAATAAGGTGCACAACAATGAGAATGCAGTCACCCTAATAGGCAATAGGAACATTAGATTGAATTCTTAAGGCTCTTGCAACACACAAAATATGTTGGTGTTTCCTTTCCACAACTGAATTTTGTTGAGGAGTGGCAACACAACTATGTTGGTGGATAATACCATGAGTCTTAAAGAATTCAGTCATTTGAAATTCAAGGCCATTTTCAATTCTAAAAATTTTAATGGCTTTATTGAACTAAGTTTGAATCATAGTATAAAAAGGACTATAAAATGGACATAGTATTAGACTTGGACTTCATGAGATAAACCCAAGTTGATCTAGTACAATCATCAACAAGAGTAAGAAAATATTTATGTCCATCAACAGTAGGAACACTATAGGGACCCCAAATATCACAGTGAACAATATCAAAAAGGGAATCTAATATATGATTAGGAAAAGGGAAAGGAAGTCTCTTGTGCTTTGCAAGTGGACAAATCTCACAATCTTTATTAAAAGTACAGATAGAATCATGAAGTACATTCTTTAAGAAAGAAAGTTTAGCATCTGAGTGATGTCTTGATCTAAGATGCCATATAGAAGAAGGTACAACAATATTATTGATTACATGAGATTGAGGTTGACTGAAAACAGAGTTGAAGATTGATTGAAAAGATGAACTAAGAACCTTAGAGTTGATTGGAAGGGTACAAGCATCTTAAAGGCTGTGTTGCAGCAAGTACAACCCATCATGAACTTCACCCACACCAATCGTCCTCCAGCACATAAGGTCTTGTATAAAACAAAAATTTGACAAGAAAACAAGACAACAAGAACAAGACCTAGTGAGTTGGCTAACTGACAAAAGATTAAAAGAAAAAGAAGGAATACAGAGAACATTGTTAAGGGCAAGATGAAAGTGTAATAGAACCTATGTGAGTTACCATAGCTATTTCACCATTACGAAGTGCAACCACATAATTAACAGTAGTGAATTCAGTGAATAAATGAAAAAAATGCACAATTTGATCGGTTGCCCCAGTGTCAATAACCCAAGTATCTCCATTAAAGGCTGTTCTATTGATTATATGTGTAGAAAAAATAGAATGCCTCACATCAAAATTCCCAAGGAGGACATACTTGACATAGTGAGAGCATTGTTAGGCTTAGTAGTAATTGTAGAAGAAGCTGCTTGTTGATTTGAATGAGGCTTGATCACACTATTGGCCATATGAACATCTTTAGAGAGGTGAGCAATAGCTTGTAACTGATTGCCTAGCATATTCAGAAATTGTTGGCACTGCCCTTGAGTAAAAGGGAATTGAGTAGCATCATTGGATGACTGTCCATTCTTTGCAAGATCATCTTGAACCTGCACTTGATTCACCATTGAAGTCTTTCCTTTAGGCTTAAAACCAGGAGGGAAGCCATGTAGCTTGAAACACTTCTCCATGGTATGACCAAGTCTCCCACAGTAAGAGCAAATAGACCTATCCTTGCCCTTAGAATTCTTTCCTCTAGAAAAGGCAGAATTGAAAACAACAAAATTGGAATTAGACCCTTTCACAGCAAGAGCATTGGACTCAACATCAGCATTGGAATTTCTCACATTCCTTTGCCTTTCTTGTTGAATCAACAAGGAATAGACTTTGTTAATGGATGGAAGTGGCTCCATTAACAAAATCTGTCCCTTGATTTGAGAATAAGAATCATTGAGCCCCATCAAGAATTGCATCACTGAATCTTGAAAGTGAAGATTCTCAATTCTTTTGGACATATTACAAGTACATTTCCCACAACTACAAGTTGGATTAGGCCTGAAAATCTTGAGTTGATCCCAATACAACTGTAATTGAGTGAAAAAGGTAGTAATCGAAGAACCACCTTGATTGATTGATGCAATATCCTTTTGCAACTGAAAAACCCTAGGTCCATTGCCTTGAGAATGCGTATCCCTAAGATCATTCTAGATTTCCAGTGCTATGTCTCTATATGTGATGCTGATTCTGATCTGAGGTGAAACTGTCTTATTCAAGCAAGAACCAACCATATTATCACAACGAATCCATGCATCAACTGCTGCTGGAGTTTTTATCAATGGAGACAAAAGAGTGATAGTGCCATCAACAAAACCAAATTTGTTCTTTGCAAGCAAGGCCTTCTTCATGGATCGAGCCCAAGCATGGTAATTCTCACTGGTTTGAACTTCAGACACAAGCATAGCTCTAGGACTTTCAACATGGTGAAGATACAAAGGATTCGAAATGTCTTCAACCAATGCTGGATCTTGCTCAAATGAAGTGGATGAAGAAGAATTTGACGCAGACACCATTGAAGTAGCTTCAAGCTTTCAAGAACGAAACCCTAGAGTTTTGGGAATTTTGAGAGAATCTTTAGCAGACTAACGCTCTGATATCATATAAGAGATTCGCTAAAAATAAATTTCTCATTAAGTTGCTTAATGATACACGGGATTGATCCTTATATACAAATCAGAGTCTTAGCAACTAACTTAACAACTATAACAAATTCTTAACAAAAACTAAATGCTCACATGTGTATAGACACGTGCTTCACTAAACAATGTACAAGACTAACTAAACTACATACAGTACAAGCTATATACAATTCATAAACTAAAACTACAAGTAGCTTAGCCATGTATACTTTCATTAATCTACTCTGTCTTCTGCTCTACCTCTTCATGCCCTAAATCTTGATGTTGCTTTTATCTTTGATATTCGATGTAGCGGGTCAGCCGGTGGGTCGATGATGTTGAGCTTCGATGGGCCAGTGACGTTGAGGTTTGAGTCGGGCCGGTGGCAGTGAGACAAAGAGGTGAAAGTTCAGAGGTGAGAGTTTGAGAGTTTGAGAGAGTTGAGAGTTCGTGAGTTTGTTTGAGTGTGGAGAGTTTCAAATGGGTTGAAAAGAATAGATTAAAAATAAAAAACAAATAAAAAAAATAGTATTTTAAACAGACAATTGAATAAAAAATTATTTTTTTTAGCTCTCAGCTACAGTGCATAGTCATATATAGTTGTGCACTGTAGCAATGAATGTAAAAATTTTACCTTTAGCACCATTATTGCAACCCTCTTTTTATATGTAGTGGTGCTGAAAATAGCTTTTTAGCACCACTATTCCTAATGCTCTTAGCTTTGCTTATCTGTATCTATATCTATATCTATACTCTATATAAAAAGGAAAATTGAGGTGCTTGTTTGACAAAACGACTTTTGAAATGTCAAAATGGCGAGAAGAAGTTTGGAGCCCAGCGAAAAAAAGTTTGAAGCCCAACAAATTCTTTGAAACTCTAAAAACATCTAAATTTGATTGAAATTACTTAATTACTCCTAACTTCATTTGTGAGCTAAATAAAAATTATGTACAGCTCAAGAGGGCTTGAATTACTTTGTTGCTCCTAAAGATATGTGTGAGCTTAAAAAAAATTGGAGCACTTTTTGGTCTTTTCCTCTTCAAATATGGACTTTTCTTGCCTTTATTATCAGAAAAATCCTAGCCACTTTTGACTTTATCTTCATTCTATTGATAAACACAAACACAGCAGATGGTGAGAGGGATAGAGATAAGAAAAAGAAAGAAAAAATTGCTAAAGCCAGGTATATTTATGTTTGTTTGTTGAAGAGTGAAAAAGCGTGGGTTGTTTCGTCATTTTGGCTCTACCTTCCTTGTGTTGAGAAAAAGCAAGAGTCTCATTTTCAGTGATAGACCCAAACAAAACTTGATGTACTAAGACATGTCTTTAGTGTTTTTGGTTGAGTCAATTTGGTGAGAAAAAACTCACAGTTTCATGACATCTGACCTCTTTTTTTTTTTCTTTTAAGCACCTATATGTGTAGTGCTACAAATCACCTTTGAGTTCGGTTCGTTTTGTTTTTTGTTTTTTGTTTTTTTTTTGTTTTTTTTATATATTATATTTATAGCAATGATACAGTGTTTTGATTGAGGAGTATAATACTACATAATAAATTGTCATAATATTTTTACAATTTTCAAGGTGCCAGTTCTTTATATGTCAAAATAAAATATAATAAACTATCATACTAAGACCAATCACAACTAAAAATAAAACTCTTATTAAAAAATTATGACATTTTGATATTGTCACAATATCATACTAGGACATGCCCAACTTAAGATAAAGGTATTGTAAAAATGTGACATTTTGTTGTTATAGTATTTTTACAATTAGGTGTAAGAAACTTGTAAACAGTTTAAGTTTTATAGAGCATTCATATCAGCTCATGCAAAATGGTATAAGAGACAATTTTGCCATTTAACACCAAGGGTTTGACTTACTTTTAGTACTTTTTTAACTGAAATCTCCTTTTGTTATAATAAGAAGCTACCACATCATCCACTAATAAAATAAAATGTGGAGATTAAAATTCACTATCACTTGCCATAGTGTATTTAAAACAAAAGGAGATCTCCAGTTAAAAAAGTATTGGAGGTAAGCCAAATCCTAACACCAAAAGTCACCCACATCAACTTATGCATTTATTGTACAAAATGCATTTTAGCTATAGTACTTGTGCCAAATATACATAGGCATTGTTGTTGTGAATTTCAATGTTTATTATTTCTTTCTTGAGAATGAAGGAAGAGAGTGGATGGTGGTTTTGTTATTGTCACAATATTTTCACAACTGTGAAGTTATCAGTTGCTTATAAATCAAAATAAAATAATAAATATTATACCACGACCTGCTACAACTTAAAATAAAGGTATTGTGAAAATGTGACATTTTGTTGTTATAATAATATTTTCATAATTGTTATGGTGTAAGTTCTTTATAAGTCAAAATAAAATAAAGTTATTATAAAAATATTATGATATTTTGTTATGTCTCTAAACATTTTTGGTTTATTTTTTGAACCAAAAATCAATGTTTCACTGTCTCTATCTTAAATTTATCACTCAAGGGGCAGCACGCTTGCACGTGCCACCCAAACTAGTATTAAAAAAAAAGTCAAGTGGTATCATTGGCATGTACTGAACTGGCTTTTGATTCCTTGTTACAGGAGTACAATGAAAAATTCTATTTTTTCTCCAAAAGTGATGTAAAGAAGCGGACTTGAATCTCTTTTTGGCTAAGTACCAAGTAGTCAAGTACTATGGACCTCAATCTAAAATTGAAAGCTGCTTGAGAAAACTTGGAAGAGAGGGTGAGATTGTAGGAAAATATATAAACAACAAGGAAATTTAAAAATGGAAGGGAGATTTTGTCAGGAAAAGACTATGCTGCATATTGCTTTCAAGGAATCAACTTAATAATAGATGATTAAGAGATTTCATTAGTTAGTGGATACATATATGAACAAATAAAATCCTACAAATATAACTGTTGTAACATTTCTTGTGTTGTACTAACGTTACATAGGAATGAAAAGATTTTTTTTTTTTTTTTTTGGTCACACCACGTTTGAGTTGATTGGATGGTTTTGGATGTGGATTCAAGGGGAGTAAAGTTTGGAACCCTCCATTTAATCTTGAGTCCGTCTTGCAAACTTGAGACCAATTCTAAAGAATACGTGTCACAAGAAGCAAGTCCATACTATTATGGAATGGTTGTTAGAATTATGATTAAGTGATTAAACTCACAATTTCCTATTAGCTTAAGCTTCTGGGAGAATCGGTAATTTAACAATGGTCACCATAAGTAACAATGTGATATTGAACTAGACAAATTTTTGTATTGAAAAGAAAAAAAAATTTGTGCGTCTAATGACACGAAATTACCATATTCAGCAATGTAAAAGGTTTTGTATTAAGTAGCAAGGAAATTTATATTTAGCAACATTGAAAATTTTATCGCAAATATTCAGTTTCGTTTAATGGGTATTTTCATTTTGGCTCTTATATTTTTAAATATTTTATTTTTATCCTTCTAAGGTTTTAAAGTTTGTTTCAAATTTAACCTTACTGTCATCTGTCTAATGATAATGTTGACCTGACTAAACAAATTGCATACATGTCATTTAACAATAATAAAGAAATTATTTAAATAGAATTAAAAGTGCCATGTCACATGTCAATGCTTAAATGAAAACAAACAAAAAACCACATTAATGCTTAAAGGGGGAAAATCCACATTTGAGAGGGTGTTTAGGATGTTAATAGAGCATAAATTTTATGACAACACCAAGAAATGCGCTTTTAATTTGCCACAAGCTAGGTGGATTTATTAGGGTACATTTTTAGCTACAAAAGGAATTAAGATAGATCCAGCCAAGGTTCAAGTTATTCTTGAGTAGCTAGTTCCAAAAAATAATGGAGGAAGTCAGAAGTTTTCACGGCCCATCCACTTTCTATAAGGTTCATCAAGAATTTCAGCTCTAGCATCACTGATTGACAACTTGAAGCAGCAGGCCCTACTATGGAGTCTAGAAGCTGCAACCAGTTTTGCAGCCTTCACATCATTTATAATCCTCCACGTTCAAGATTTTAACAGTGTTTTTTGGCTGGACACAAATGAATCCATCCAGGGGACTGGTGGAGTTCTCAGCCAAGAAGGTAAACCTTTAGCATTCTTTAGTGAGAAATTGAGTGGTGCTAGACTTAATTATTGCACTTATGATCTAGAATTCTATGCTATTGTCCAAGCCATTAAGCACTGAAATAATTACTTGGAAGATAAAGAGTTCATCTTAAAAACTGATCATGAGGCCTTGAATCATCTCAATAGCCAATAGAATTTACACAAGAGGCATGGCAAGTGGGTGGCAATCTATAGCAATTCATCTGCAATAACAATTAACAAACACAAAGCAGTCTCTTTAAACAAAGTGACTGATGGTTTGAGCAGAAGGCAAGCTTTCTTAAGTCATACACAGGCTGCAATGTCGGGATTTGATGCTTTTAAAGGGCATTACACTTTAGAAAATAAGTTACCAGTTGTGCTAGCAGTCTTGTAGATAGGGATCGTGCAACTTATCCAAGATGAAGGCATTCTATTCAGGGGGATGCAACTTTGTGTGCCTCAATGCTCTTTAAGAGACTAAATTATGTAGGAAGCTCATAACCAGGGTCATTTTGATAGAGATAAGTCTATGCCCTTGCTACATCAAAAGTTCTTTCGGCATGTCATAGAAAGTGATGTGTCATGTTTTAAAGTTTTTCCGAAGGTGCATGCCTTGCTTGAAATATAAGCATTAATGCTGGACTTGTCTTTTTCAGTATCTTCAAGACCATGGGAATTTATTAGTATGAATTTCATTCTCGCACTACCTCCCACAGCAGGATATGGGAGAAAAAAAATAATGTATTAACCAATTATATAAATTTATCTATTTTTAAGATAGTAGACCTTACGTCTATATAATTGTAGTTCAAAAAATCAAACTTGGGGGGCGTTGCTAAAATTCATTTCTAAAATCATATATATTTTAAAACATATAAGGGGGAATGCAGATTTTTCATAAGTTGGGGGCTATCCCAAGCCCTTGGCCAAAGACCGCAACTTTTGTCACACTTTATTGCAGTGATTGACTGTGAGTAAACAATCAATTTTACATGTCCCACGACTTTTTTTCCATCACTTTTATGGAAACAGTTGTAACAAAAACTATATCCCTAAACTTTCTCTAAAAATAACAGAGATCATTGCCAACTATTACCTACAGGTTAAAAACGTTGAATACATGATAAAGTAAAGTCAAGAAATGCAACTCTTTTTATCAAAAAAAAGAAAAAGAAAAAGAAAAGAAAAGAAATGCAACTCTTCTTTATCTTGAACTCTTCCCACGTTATTAGTTTTCTTCATAATTTGAATGTGAAAGACGACAACCTATCAACATGCAAAACACATGGAAAATGCTTTAAAACAAATCATCATCATATTACTAAAATCAATGATAAATCTTACAATGAGCCCAGTGCCAAAAACATTTCTTTTTTCTACTTTTCTCTGGTAGTTTTGTAAGGGAAAAAAAGAAAAGGCTAAAATTTGATTTAGCCCCTCTAAGCTGGGAATATAATTTTTTCTTAATTTTTTTTGGGTCAATTTTATCCTCCAAAGTTTCTAGGATCGCATCACATTTCTGGATTTCAAAAGATTAATAAAAAGCTCTGAATGATTAAATTGATCTAAAAGAGAATGTTATTAGAATCTAAATGAAATTGTTATATATTAGAATCTTAGGAACTTCTAAGCACATATCAACCACATAAATGGATGGAGTTTTGCATTGCTGACTTCCACAACATATGTTCTAATAATAAATTAATAATATCACAAATGGAATGCAATTCAAAAATAGTATTGATTAAGCACCCATATACCTACTCACAATGCCCCCAACAACACATAATTAAAACTTAGAAAACTTAAGTCAAAGGTTTCTTTAAAAAAAAAAAAGAACAATAAGCCAAGGAAGCCCGTCCCCGTTTAAATTCTAACTACTAATTCCAATTCTTCTATGACCATAACTTTCACCGCAATTTATTGATGTGATCGATTATAAATAATGAACGAAACACTCTCACATTGACTTACCAAGTTTTTTTCACCACTCATAGTCATCGTGATGCCAAAAATTGTGGTACAAAAGTTCTGTCACCGCTCAGTGCGACCAGTCCCACGGTGTTGCCTAACCACATCGTCCCTCCTCTTCCCCCAGTCATGAAGCCTGAGGTGCAACTCAGCAGCAGCAATCAAGAAATGGACGGCCTGGATTGGAGTCAAAACTTCAAGAATTGCTTTAAGAGTTCTCAACCGTAGATCATCAGCTTTCTGCAAGATCTCCTCCAACCCTTCCTCTTTAGGCCCCAGAGTCGACTCGACTCGCTCTTCCTCCACTCCATTAACACTACCACCTCTTTCCCTCATCAACTCAGACACCACATGTGACAACTCAACCATGGACGAGTCTGCCACAGTTTCTTGAAGCTCTGCCATCTTCTCAGTAGTCTCCTTCTCCTCCACAATAGTCCTCCTCTGTAAAGCATCCACCTGGTTGAGCTGACTCGGAGAAAGATCACCCAAATCGCCAGAACTAAACCCGCGAACCAACACAGTGAATTTCTTCTCGAGTTGTAACCCTGATTTGGAGTAAAGCAAGTGAAAAGCCATACTGGGTCTCCACCCTCCTATCCACATGAACGCGTCCTCAAGTGAGGACCTCCATGAAGGTGACAACATGGCAAACACGTCTTGCTTAGCCCACTTCGACTTTGCACCATAGTATTGCTCGTAATGGTTGATGACTCTGCCGATGAGTGGGCTCAAGATCACCGTATCATCCTCAGAGCCAATGTTGGAGCTTTGCTTGTGGTGTTGAGAGGCAGAGATGAGTTCCTGGAGGTATTGGCTTTGCTCGGAAACCCAGATCTCAAAGAAGTTGTGGAAGCTATCAGGTTCGGAAGTGCCATTTCTGATGGCCATGGATTCGGAAATTGGCATGTTGCAGCGTCTTTCAGTTTGGGAATAAAGACAGTCAAAGAATAGAGACAACCTCGGAGTTGCACACCCAAGTCCCAACTCCCAACTATATAAAATTGCACAAACCAGAGTTTGGTTCTGCTTCTGGATTTTACACTGTGAGGAAGATCGGTTGGACAAGAGGGTCAATTTGGGATTAGTAGTTTTGGTTCGGTGAACCAGAGAAAATAGTCAAGATTTTTAGAAAAACTTAAAAGAGATTTGGATATGCTTTTATATTGAAAGGATGTCGGTCAAGATTCAAAAAGGCAAGAGGCCTTGTGGCCTTCGTTTGTCAGGCCAAAATTGCCATATATAAGGAGGAAATAGGTAACTATTTTTTTTTCTATAACTATCTAGTTAGTTGGTCCGCTTCGGAAACTATATTGATTAGTAGCACCTTGAGTCTCAGAAAGTCGAGTTTGACCTGGCCTAGTTCCACGTGGCATCCCACATGGAACTCGAGTTTCTGAGACTCGAGGTCTATGTGGCGTTTACGTGGACCTCAAGTCTCAGAAACTCGATTTCCAAATCAAAAAAATTTGAAAATATTTCAAGTATCCAAGTCTCTCATCTACAAACCAAAATACCAAAAAAAAAAAAAAAAATCAGATCACAGAGAGAGAGAAAGAATCTAGAAAAAGATGCTGAAATACCATATATGTGTTCATCAAAAAAAAAAAAAAAAAAAAAAAAGAAAAGAAAAGAGAAACCCAAAAACAAGCTCCAGGCCGGCAAGCCCCAGGCCGGCGCGGCCCGAGTCGCGCAGGCCGCGCGAGCCCTGGGTCGTGCAGGCCGCGCGACCGCTGCGACTCGGGCCGCGCGAGCCCTGGGTCGCGCCGACCCTGGCCACACTGCGGCCCGGTCGCGCCGGCCTGGAGCTTGTTTCTAGGTTTTTTTTTTTTTTTTTTTTTTTCTTCTGGCTTTCGGCTTCTTTCTTCTTCTTCGGGGGTTTTTTTTTTTTCTTCATGCTCTGATTTCTTTCTGGGTGGCTGTGGTTTATATATGGGCTTAGACCTCGAGTCTCAAAAACTCGAGTTCCACGTGGGATGCCACGTGGAACTAGGCCAGGTCAAACTATAAAAATCGAGCCTCAAAGACTCGAGGTATGAGCGCACAACTCGACTTTCTGAGACTCGAGGTGCTACTAATCAATATAGTTTTCGAACCGAACCAACTAACTAGATAGTTATAGAAAAAAAAATAGTTACCTATTTCCTCCCATATATAATATCATTTTTCAAACATATTTGTTAGTTAGCATTATTTTCAAATTATTTAGAAAATTAACATCTCATAAATTCGAGTTCATTGTAGCAACTCGAGTCTAAGAGACTCATTTTCTATGATCTGCGAAACATGGAACTCGAGCTTTTGAAGCTCGAGTTCCTTCAAGTGAAATCGAGCCTTACAGGCTCGATATAGTTCATCGAAACCTTAAACCCACACAGCGAAGAGGACAAGTCCGGGCTTCTTCTTCATCACTAAAACCTCACGCTGGCGTAGATGAATCACCACGCCATTCCAAACACAATACCGGCAAGGCCCACCAAGTCCGACTCTGAGTTCTAAGTCAACATCTGAGCCACAATCACGACATTGATTAGGCGGGTTTGTTGATTTCATTGTGGGTCTTTGGGTTTGCTTGGATTTGTTGACTGTGTTGTTTCTCTCTGGTTGTTGTGTTTGATTGTTGGAGAAGAAGAGTTGTACTTGCTGAGTGAGTACTGAAATTGAATGATTTCAATTTAAAAGAAATCGATTTCTACATACTCGATTTCATCTAACAAACTCCATTTAGCATTCCAAAATCGAGTTTATTGCACTCAAGATGTTAGTTTCCTAAATAATTTTGAAAATGTGCTAACTAATGAAATTGTTTGAAAATCAATGTTATTTTGAAAAAATTAAAAAAAAAATTAAAAAAAATAATTAAAAAAAACCCTAGTTTGTCATCTGTGTTTGTAGTTTTCCAAAGAAGGTAGGATAAGATTTTTTTTTATAAATGAAAATTTTTGGTTTATTATACTAAGCAAATGTGTACAATATTATACATTTTTATATGAATGTATACAAATATTGATAGTATAATTAAACTAATAATATACTTTTGCAAAATAACATCATTTTACTAACAATTTCGTTAATTAGCAATGTTTTCAAATATTTAGAAAACTAGCATCTCAAGTCTCTTAGACTCGAGTTTCATGTGCTGGCAGTGCTGAGGTGGATTAAAATCCACGTGGAACTCGAGTCCTAGAGACTCGAGTTCCGTTCCTGCACTGAATTCCTGTTCTTCCTTCTTCTTCTTCTTCTTCTTCTTCTTTTTTTTTTTTTTCCTCAAGACCCAAATAAAAAACCAAACCAAAACATAGCCCCACGAAGGAAATTGTTTCCTAGAAAGGAAGAAGAAGAATCTGACCTAGAATGAAGATCTAACCGAAGAAGAAGAACCTTAACAACTTCATTTCTCAGAAACCCAAACCTAAAAGTAAAAAAATTAAAAATTTAAAAAAAAAAAAAAAAAAAAAACCCAAATCAAAACACAACCCCACGATAGTTTGGATCATGGCACCGAAGCGGCTCTCTTAGCTTGGGCTTGTTGATCTTGGCACCGAAGCAGATTAGGTTTGTTATTACTCACTGGGTTTGTTGTCTCCAATGCTTGGGTTTGTTGTTTTTGGTGGTATTGTTGCTTAGTTTTGCTATTTTTTGGGTTTATTGTCTACTGTGCTTGGGTTTTATTTTGTTGTTTTATGGGTTTGTTGTCTCCGATGTCTCTCTCGTATTGTTGCTAGTGTCTCTCTAGTTGTTGCTTGTTTTCTGGGTTGATATTGTGTTTTCTAGTTTGGGTTCCATGTGGATAATTTTCCACCTCAGCACTGCCAGCACATAAACTAAAGTCTATAGTGAACTCAAGTCTAAGAGGCTCAAGATGTTAGTTTCTTAAATAGTTTGAAAACGATGCTAACTAACAAAATTGTTAGCATTTTGGTGTTAAATTGCAAAAAAATCCCTTTGTTTGTCATCTGTGTTTGTAATTTTTTTAGAAAGGTAGGATAAGATTTTCTTACAAACGACAATTATTGGTTTATTTTATGAAGCAAATGTGTACAGCGTGGGAATATATCAGTCTCTACAAATATATCATTCTATTATTATAATTTTTTTTTTGGGGGAAAAATTGGGTGTGTTTAATTGATATTATTCTCTTTCTATTATTATTATTATTATTATTATTATTATTGAGAAGAGCTATTATTCTTTTTTCAAGTGATCTGTATTCTTCAAACTTTTCTTATAGTGTGTTATGTTTTCCTTTTTTATTTCTACAACTAAATATTTTTAAGGAGATTGTCATGTTAATCAAATTTCATCACAAATTTAAAATTGATATTACTCAAATAATTGATAGGCACATTCAAATATTACAATTGTTCTCTTTGATTGTTAAATGTTATCCTATTGCATTATAAAGAATTAAAAATAGAATATAAGATTTTTTTTTTTTTTTGGTTCTCTTTATTGTTAAATGTTATCATATTCTATTATAAAGAATTAAAATATATAGTATATAAGAATATAATATTATTCTATTACATAACATGATTTGGATAATTTGATGTTTATTATTATCTTTTTTTTTCTTCTCATCTTATCTTATTCAGCATTTAATTCAGACACATCCTCCATATTATTAAATTATTTATATTTTCTCTCATATTTTATTTTAAGAATTAAACATATAATATTTTACTTAAATTCAAGTAAATAAAATTTTCAAATTCTCACTTCCAATATATCTAAGAATTAACTCAAATCAAAACTATATGTGAAGAGAAACTCACAAAACATACCTTCAAAATGCATAAAGTATCAAAAGTAGAGTTGCAAGAAAGAATATATATATATATATATATAGAGAGAGAGAGAGAGAGAGAGAGAGAGAAGAGAGAGAGAGAGAGAGAGAGAGAAGAATGATCACATATTCTAGGAGAGAATGTGAGAGAAATAGAAAAATTATAGAAAATACGGTGAGTAGAAGAATATTCAAAAGAAAATATATAATTGTAAATAACAAATTATCCAAGCTATGCTAAGTAGTAGAATAACATTATATAAAATCATTGGATAACATTTAACAATAAAATTAAAATGTAACCAAATGCATCAACCCAAAGTAGAGTTCAACAAAAAATTCTTCAACCTAAATTAGATGTACAAAAAAGAATTAAAAATTCACCAAGAGAGAGAGAGAGAGAGAGAGAGAGAGAGAGAGAGAGAGAGTATTCACCTATTTGTGTGGGCAAAATATAGATAGAATGGAAGAGAGAAAAGCAACTATTTATAGTAAAAAAAAATGGGGTGAAGAAGAGTCAAAATAAAATGAATACGAAGGGATGGAGGAATTGTAAGGTTAAGGTATAAAGTAGTGGGGAGATAAAAAGTTAAAAGTGGGGGAAATGTTGGAGGAAGAGTAATTGTAAGGTGATAAATTAATAAGGAGAAAAATAATTAAAAATGAGAGAGAAAAAATGTTAGAAATAAATGGATGATGTGGCCGTTAATGTGATTCAACAGGAGCATAGCAACAATAAATGTTGTGCTTCATCTTTTAGATATATATAGATATATACAAATATTGATAGTATAATTTAAACTAATAATTTTACTTTTATGAAAATGCAAATACAATCTATAAAAATATAGGTTTCAGTTATCTCAACTTGTAAAATCTCTTATTGTTGAATAAAAAAATATACTATGAAGTTCGAACTCTGCCTACCCCTAAAGTCAATTATTGTCTTGACCTGATGATATAAAAACCATGCATGTGAAATGAACCCATAGATTAAAATTCTATTATATGTGTGTGTAATTGTTTTTTTTAAAATGACTTCCAATAGTAGGTATGGTATCTATGGCATGTATATGAGGGGGTTTTTTTTAAACCTTTTCTCTAAATAAAATATTTTAATAGCAAGTAAAAGAGTGTTGAGATCCAAAAAATCACAATGTTATACCGAGGCCCAAAACAAAGCAAGGGATTGAAATCTAGGAAAAATAAAGCATCTGGGCTTCCAATAAGAAGGAAGAGAAGCCCAAACCTATTAAGGGTCCATAAGGAGGGACCCAAATCCATAAATAGGCAAGTTTCGAGCCCCATAAAATAAAGGAAGGAAAAAAGCTCAGCCTAGCCCTTAAAGGTCAGAAAATCGCTAGGGAGCCCGGGAAAATAATTGGGCCAGGATACTTGGTGATTCCCAAGAGCCTGGGATCCTCGGGACATGCAGCAAAGTTAGGTTGGAATTGAGACAGTTCAGGGTGGGTACCAAAAACACAAGGAACTAGAATAGATATGTTCCTATCAACCACCCAATGATGCAGAAAGGGGGTCAGAAGGCTTAAGAACCAACAACCCATGAGTAAAGGCCTAGAACCTCGAGGAACCAAGGAAGAAGAACCATAAGAGAATGTGGTTGGGGATCTTTCAGCCTGGCAGGAAGGAATCAGCTTACTTGGGAAAAATGACAAAGGGAAAAGCAGCCAAAAATTGGGTTTGAAAAGGTGGAATCTAGAAGCCTTGAAAGAAGAAAGACCAAACGTCAGCCCTCTAAGACACCCTAGAATGGGAAGGTTAACTGGGGTCTTTGGAAGAGGAAATCTCAAAAGAAGAAAATAATGAAGAATGAGGAAGGGACTAGCCACCAATGTTTCTGGCACAACATTGGTAGGGATGACAATTTAGATCCGGCCTGCGGATACTCGGCCCAGCCTGACCTTAATAGGGCGGATTTTACCTGACCCGATAAAGAATAGGGTCGGGTATGGATTTTTTTAAAAAAAACCCGAAGCAGGTCCGAGTCGGGTCTAGGTTTTATCAAAAAAACCTGAAACCCGACCCAAATAAGACCCTATTACAATGAAATTACTAAAAAAACCTCCCCTATATATATATAGCTATAAACACGGTAAAACACAAACCCTAACTCCTTCATTTTTCAGCTCACACCTCCAGCCTCCTCACCCTCACTCCCTCATTTCAGCTCATATGGTCACACCTCCTCAGTCCTCACCCTCGTCCCTCACTGCCTCACACAGCACACGGCCTCACACCTCACGCAGTCACGCTCCGTCTCGTGCTCCTCTCGTCGCCCCTCCCCCCCCCCCCCCACAGACCCACTCTCAGCCACCCTCACGGCTTCACTATCACTTTCCAGGCACAGCTGATCGCACCAGATCCTTCAAAGCCCAGCGATCTATGCAATCTAGCCTCAGCTGCACACGCCGCCGCGGCACGTATGTCGCTTAGCGACATCGACGACGAAAGAATCGAAATAGGGATCTATTGAGTATTGATTTTGTTTTCTGTTTGTGATTTGTGTTTTTTTTTTTAGTAAAAAATATGTATTAATAGAGAAGAGCCAAAAAAACAAGCTGATTTGTGTTTCTGTTTATGTTTGGGATTATGAATCTATGATTTGTATTTTTTATTTTTTTGATGGTGAAAAATATGTATTAACAAAGAAGAGAGAGAGAGAGAGAGAGAAAAAAAAAAAAGACGAAAAATCTAACACTAAGCATAATGCATATACTTATACTCAAGATCTTACACAAGTGGGTGTAAGATATTTCCTTTTTTTTGTTTTCTTCATATTTTAAGCTGGTTGGGCCTATTTTTGGCATCTGGGCCTTAAAAAAAATTGATTGTGATTGGGCCATGATTTGGTCCAAGAATTAGGCCCAAATTTGTTCTAGTTGGACGGGGCCCGTGGAGCTCGGCAGGTGCGGGTTCGGGCCCCAAGAAAAAAACCCGTTAAGTAAACGGGTCAGGTCCAGGCCGCGGGTCTTGGCCTGCAGGTCGGGTCCGAATATGGAAAAACTCGGCCCGAACCCGACCCGTTGTCATTCCTAAACTTTGGTTCTAGTACCCAAAAAAACAAATAAAGGGAATCAGTGGTACCTTAGAAACCCTAGGATGGCACTATAAAAGGGAAAGCAGCCAACAGTGAAAGGTAATTAGCAACAGTGGATTAGAGTAAAAATCATTGAGAAAACTTTGTTAGAATTCTATAAAAATAAAATAAAATAAAATAAAAATAAAAAAAAAGGAGGGAAATACCGTGCGGTATCCTCAAACAGCCATTAGAGAACACACTTTGATTCAAACAGATTCAAACTTTACAAGTCGTAGAGGCCTGAAAAGCCATCTAAGTCAATAATTTTTGAACTTATTTGGACCTTGTAACACATCCTAGTGAGCATAGTGTATTGCATAATCAAGAAAGTAATAAAGTATTTTGCATTATTTTAAGATCCCTAACGCTTTATTTTATGCTCTTTCTTTATCATTTCGTTCCTCTGCTGGTTCTTGTTGTTCAATGCATATATGTCTTGTATGTTAGAATGTATGTATTGCAGGATTCGTGTTCTGTGCACCACCTAGTTCAAAATCAGCCCAATTAGCTGTGGTAAACCAAGCCCAGTCCCTTAAAACAATAAGTATTGGGCCCTGGATCGTTCTTTTTACTTGGACGTGTGTGCTAAAAAAAAAAAAAAAAAAGGAACCCACACAAAGAGAAAACAATAATTCTAGAGTCACAAAAGTTCTAATTATAAGATCCAAATAAAAACTAATAAAATTGCCAATAAAACATGGCAATTCAACTCTTATGAAAATTATTGTCTTAATAGAATTACTTTGAGAAAAACAAGGCTAGACACCTAAGGATTTTTACAATATTGGACTCTTCAAATTAGAATTTTAACTAAAATGTCCACTATTGTGGCTAAAGTTCACCCAAAAATAAATCACCCCAAGCTAGTCATGCACCACTGTTGAAGAATATACAAAAAGCTGTAATAATCAATAAAGATATTGAGTGGTGCATTGACAAAATGCAATTCAGTCAACTCAACAACGAGTTCATGACTAATAGACAGTCTGACTCGATGTTAGGTTGGGGCAGAGTTCGAGATTATAACGAAAGCTCTTCTTGGGATGGTCGTGCCCATAAGTTCTATTGGCCAGTTTAGATAGAGGAGGAGGAAGGAGAAATGAAGTAGAGTTAGCTGAAAATTAAGCTAATTTTTAATAAAAGGATATTAAGTGAAATCCTAAGGAAACTTTGTCCCATTAATATTTGTGATGAAAATAGCTTATTTTATTGATTTGGTCAATGTATTTATTGATGGTTGGAAACCAATAATAAAGAAAGAATATAAACAGAATAAAATAAAAATAAATAAAAAATATATTTATAGAGTAGTAAAAGAATAGAGAGTGAAAATGTGTATTTTAAAATTAAGTAGTTAAAGTAGAAAATGTGAATTTTTTAATAGACAATTTAGCCAAAGAATTCAAAAATGTACGTGGATGCTCTAATCCATCGAAGATTTCATGCACCAAGTGACCAAAATAAGAATGAAAGGAAACAAAAAGGTAACATGCTGTAATTGGTTATACTTTATACGTTATGTTACTTCCTTAAAAAAATTAACTTGTATATTGAGGAAGTAAAATAAAGAGTATAACCTCAAATAAAATAGAATGGAGGAAAAGAATTTATGAAACCTATAGCCTAACTAATTTGTTAAGGATCCATAATCAACCCCAAAAATTTAGGATTATTGCTTCTTGTTGTTGTATACAATGTGTAGAGTATGACATAATATTTTTCTTAAATCTTTCATGATTGCAGAGATGACATGTTATTATTGGCATACAATAAAAGTAATACAAATAGTATTTTTACGTGAAAGTGATACTATATTAATCACAAATGTTAAATATTAGTATTGATAAACCATGTTAAATATGCTAAAATAGATGTGGATGCGGAAGCATAAAATATAAAACACGAGGGTTACATGATTCAATCTAACTGCCTACATCTATAAAAAAAAAAAAAAAAACCCTAAATGGCTACATCTTATCTTAAATATATGAAAGTATAGTACAAATCATGTGTTACATAAATTATAACATGAGTATATATAATAGGCTAAACCCTAAACTAGAAGGATTAGGCTTGGGCGTAGTACATTGGGCTAACATACCTCTAACAAACTCAAGGTGAAAACTCGATGAAATATTGAAGTTAGATAAGCTTGAGAAGATCTTTTAAATATGCCATGAAGAAACCATGAAGATGACCACAAAAATTCCTTGAGGAAGCCACAAAGAAAGCTTGAAGAATGACCTTGAAGAGACCAAAAGGATCGAGCACTATGGAGACATGTGCAATGCGCATAGGAAGACGACGACATCTGATAAATACCAAAGAAAGGCTGCATCAATGACCAATAAAGGCTACTAGGGTTGAAGAATGGCTACATTGAAGGCTTGAAAAAAAATTGACGAAGACGATATCTTGATGAAACATAGTTTGCAAGTCTTTGTGCTATGGTGAGACCCAAAGACGATGAAAAAGGGGTCAATTCAATGAATTCAGAGCTTCAAATAAAGAAATAGACCCCAAAATCAAGATAGGCCTACTGAAAAATTTTCGCCTTTGGTAAATAGATAGGCAAAGTCAACTCTAAAAGTCAATAGTCAGCAGGTCAGCAACGACCAGTGGTTAAAGCAACGATCAAAGGCTGACATGTCTCGCTCAGTCGCTTGCATGGCGTTGGCAAGAAGCTGACATGGGCCAACAAGGCGGATGATATGGAGAGGCAAAATGACGTCATTAGGGCTGACGTGGCTAATAGTGACAGCATCATGACGTCAAAGGATTGGCCAGTGCATGGAAGTGCGTGAATAACCCAAGAGTACCTGGAATCAACGGTGAGCGAGTGAAAAGGTGGATGATCTCCAAATTTCCAAAGTTTTGTAGATCGGGCGACGCAGAAGCGCCATAGGATTGGCGTGTGTGACCATTGAAGGAGATGTAAGTAAGGAATCAAAGAGGCGTGTGAATCGGCCACAGAAAATATTGGCCGCGTGTGGCGGCGCATGGACCTGATTATGGCTGCTAGATTCCAGGATTTTGCTTGCAGCATGTTCAAGATGAGACTTATGGAGTCGGTTTCAACATACAAAGGCTTGAAAGGCACTGATCTAAGAAAAATAGACACGCCTTGCTCGAGATTTTCGAGACCGTGGCAGCTGCAGAACAATGTTGACGACGACAACGACTTGACAGCAGTGAGGCGTGGTCTGAGTGAGGCCGTGGCAAGCTTGACTGAGAGATTTTGCTAGAGGCCAAGAACGGAGTTTCACTCAAATACCATGTTAAAAAATATTAACATTGATACATCATATTAAAGCATAAAATATAGAACACGAAGATTACATAGTTCAATATAATAACTTATATTCATGGAAGAAACCTTAAATTAAAAGAATTGGGTTTAGGCTTGGGCCTATATTACAATGAACTATAACATGAGTATATATAATAAGTTAAACCCTAGATTAAAAAAATTGAATTTGGGTTTGGGCCTATTACATTGAGCTAACATATCTCTAACAACAATCTATCACTTTATATGATATAAAAATAAAGTTAATAAAATTCGGTATCTATGTAGCATTGTTGAATAGTTTCATATGCATGGGTTCTACTTAACTTAATTGGTAAAATTTCTTATTATTGAATAAAAATATGAGATTCAATCCATGTCTACACCTAAAACTAATTAGTGTATTGATCTAATGATAAAAAGTTATCATAAGGTATAGATACTATAAATTAAAACTCTCTCAATAATTTTGTATGCAACTATGCATGTGGATCTTGGAAGAAGGACCGCTACATATATTGTCCTCTTCTGATATTATACTTGCAACTAAGCTGATATCTGTCGTAAAATTTATACTTTTTCTACAGCAATGGCTTATGGGTGAAACAAAAGGTTTGTGCTGTCAGTGATATTTTTTAATGCATAAGTGGACAACCCGTTCACAGAGCTCACTTGTTGCAACTTGCAAGGGATTGGACACCATTGCCAGTGTAATTGGAGTTCCGTAGAAGCATTGATTATCTTATCCTAGATTATTTATTAACTATTTGGAGTTGTTTTAGTACGGCAAACAAATTCAAAATTTTTATCACGACTCTCTTATATGGTAGGCTGTAACTAGTTTTTTTTTTTTTTTTTTTTTTTTTTTTTTTTTTTTTTTTTTTTTAGAGAGACTTGTGACGGAAACTTAAAAAATCAAACACACTACCAAATCGTATTAACCCAAAATAGTATTATATACAAAAATACAATGATTCATCAAAAAAGAATAAATAATATATATATATATATAAGAGAGAGAGAGAGAGAGAGAGAGAATAAAATGCGAAAAAGAACATCAAAATAAAAAATATAGTCATAAGTCAAACACCAAATTATCTAAGCCATGATATATAATAGAATAACATTATATTTTTGTAAACTATATTTATGTGCAATAAAATAACATTTAACAATCATANGTTTTGTGTAACTTATACAAGAATTTATCACTTTTTTGTACTACTCACATTCAACTATGTGAAAGAATTGTGACAAAAATTACGAATTTGTTTGTAACACTAGGGCCTGATTGGTAGGAGGATTTTTGCTTAAAAACAATTTTCAAAAAATTAAACTTGAAACTAGTTTTCAAATAATAATTTTTATATTTTACATGTTTTGCTCCCACTTTTAAGAACAACTAATTGCATACCCACGCGATGCATGGGAATAGATAATTTTATTTTAGTTATGGTATAATATATAATTGTTTTATAAATTGTGGAAAATAATTTCTAAAATAATTTTTCATTTATCTATCTCAAAAATATATCATTATTTTATTAATTAGATTTATTGATTGATATTATTCATTTTTTAGGCGGTCCATATTTTGATAAATTATATTATTATGCGTTATATTTTCCTAATTTGTTTTTCCTGTACAACTAAACTGTTTGAGTTTCAAATATATTATTCAAAAATTTCATTCTCTTAAAGAGATTATTATATTTATAATTTTTCTTATTGTTGGAATAGTTTCGAACTATTGATTGACTTTTGTTTACTAATATAGATATATGAGATAGGAACTGCATATTTCTTAAACATTCCTAAGAGATTATTCCATATTATAAATTTAATATTTAAAATAATATGTAGGAAAAAAGTAGACTTTATGTCTAAAATTGAACACTTCACTTATCGAAATGAAAGAAAATAATAGTATAAAAACATAAAGAGAACATGATTAAAATTATTTTTTTGACTACATACACTTTTGTTTATTAAGATTTAATTGCCTTTAACTAGATCTTTATATCGCATTTTTGTTACTACGCTCCTATTGAGCCTTCTCATCCGTCACATCATTGGCCACATTATTATTCTTTTTATTATTTATTATTTTTTTAATTTTTTGACAATATTAAATATATAGATATATTGGCTTTACAAATTCATTTTAGTCAATTTAAACTTTAAACTTTACATATCCATTTACTTTAATTTTGATGTTATAACTAAAAATAAATCAATGAAAAGTTAAAATTAAAATATTGTCTATACATATTCATCTTAGGCGGTTTAATTTTAATTGTTGATATACACATTCAAATACATATCCAACATTGTATTTTGATATAAATTCAAAATCTCACTTTCAAAATAACTAAGTATTACGTAAAAAAAAAAAAAAAAAAAATCAAACAAAAGCTAAAAGAGGGAGAGAGAAGACTTGTGACGGAAAACTTAAAAAATCAAACACACTACCAAATCGTATTAACCCAAAATAGTATTATATACAAAAATACAATGATTCATCAAAGCAATAGAATAACTTTTAACAATCTTAGAAAAAAAAAAAAAAAAAAAAGATAATAACTTAGTAAGACAAAGCCAAATTGCAACCCAAAATAAAATTCTAAAGAAGTTATAAATACATCAATCTAAAGTAGAGATGCAAAAATAATAATAATAAATAAAATAAAATAAAAATTACACAAAAAATAAAACATATGAGAGAGAGAGAGAGAGTAATAACCTTTTTCATGGAAGAAAATATATATAGAATGGGAGAGAAAATAAAAAGAATAGTCAAAATATATATAGAATGTCATATTTATAGTAATAGAATGGTGATAAGAATAGTCAAAATAAAAAGAAGATGAAGAGATAGATGAAGAGTGACATTAAGGTTGAGAGTAGTGGAGAGATGAAAATGTTAAATGGAAGTTATGATTGGAAGTAGTGGAGAGAAATGAGAAATAGGTTGATGATGTGGCCGTTGATGTGACTTAATGGGAACGTAATAACAATAAATGATATGCTTCAGCTTTTGGATATATATAGATTTTCAAAATACTAAAAGCAAAAAATAATTGTTTGGGAGACCATTTATTTATTTATTTATTTTTGAAAATGAAATCTTCATTCATTCATTCATTCATTCATAAAAGACAAAATATCTTGATACAAGTGTTCCACAACTGGTGGAGGAGAATCCTCTATCCAATACAAATCCTCAACAATATTTCTAGCATGTTGCGCTAACATATGAGCCACCTTATTTCCACTTTGCCTTGTGTGATTGATACTCACCCATTGTATCCCCTAATTAAATGTTTGGTACCTTCCACCACATTCCCTAACAAAGACAGGTTGGCAGTTTGCGATGAAATAGATTTTATAATGTAAAGTTGTTGTTTACAACTATGTATTTTGTTGGCTTTTATTCCGTGCCAAATTTGATTGTAATTACTATCAATTTTTTATACCCTGTATTTGTTGTGGGAATTGATGTAAGGGGTGTGTGATAGAGAGTATGTGAAGACTCAAGCAAATTGGAGGCTAAAGGAATCTCGCGGGTATGTCGCGACTTAGCTTCCCGCGAAGTGAAGCATGTGCCTTGCACATGCTAGAATGCGAAGAGTCAGGCCAGGTGGAGACAGCTGTCTCTCGCGAGTATCTCGCTGGTAAGGCCTTCCCGCGAGACACCCGCGAGACATGCTGTTCTGCCAGCCTGTACTGACTGACTCACACATTTTGCACCTATCCTATATAAACCCTCATTACCCACAAATGTTGAGGAATGCTTCAGAGAGAAAATCCTAGCCAAACACATTTGGAATTAGAAATTGTCATCCCCACCTTTCTCTATACAATTGCTTGTGGTATCTCCTCAACCCTTCCCTCTCCATTTTCACACCATTGAGAGGTTGATAGCCCAAACACTTACCACGCCCTTTGAGAGTGTTCAGTGATGTTTTGGTGCTGCTGGGAAGCATTGGAAGAAGCTTGGAATGGCAGATGCAACATGGAGCTTGTTGCGGGATCCAGGGTGCTAAACAAGACACGGTTCCGAGAAGCCTTGTTGGAGTAGGAGCTTGGAGGGCTAAGGTACATCGAGTAGATTAGGCTTGGAGGGTCTCTTGCTTACTCATGTATCCCAACTGATTGTCTAGTGGATCAATTTCCGCTTAGAGGGCGGCGAAGAGGTTTTTCGCCGAGTTCTTCGGTTTCCTCTTCGAAAACATATCTCGGTGTTTTCTGTGTTTGCATCCTTCTTCCCTACTCTTGTTCATTTCATTATTACTGCTGTGTTGCTTTAATTATGGATTAGAGTAGTTGTCTTGCTTATACGCTTGTGTTTACACTATTCCGCACTTAGTATTAAGTTAGTGTAAAATCAACCAAGCCGTAATTTTAATTGGGGGGTCTAAACAGCTCTTGTGTTTTCAACACGTTTTCGAGCTTTCATATAACATTAACATTGTCCCCCTCAATAACAAGCTTGGACAAACCTGCATCAATACCAAACTCAATGGCTTTTCTACATGCTAACAACTCACCTTCCTCACTGCTATACACTGCTGGCCCTCTTGCAGACATGGCAGCCATGACTTCGCCTTTATAATTATGGATTATAGCCCCAACACTGGATCTGTTCACTTCAGAAAACACTGCTACATCAAAATTCAGCTTAAAAGTCGATTCTAGAGGTGGTTTCCAAGCTTCCCTGCTGTTCTGCATAACCGGTTCTGCAACTAGTTGCTCTTGAGCATGCCTATAGTCTTCTAAATATTTTGCTACCCACCGATTTAGAGTGTCTGGATCAATAAATCTGCCACCATGTATCACATTGTTATGCCTACTCCAAATGAACCAAGCTTAAGTCAAGAAAAGCTCCACTTCCTCCAATGACAGTCGGTCTATTAGATACTCCAACAATTGCAGCATATCATCCTGAACAGTGCTGCCCTTCTATAGATTTTTAACACCTCTAGCCCATACATCTTGTGCAGCGACACACTCCCAAAATGCATGAATGGTTGATTCTGAGCTTTTACAACAGATCAAGCAAGCATTTTTTGATATGATCCGTCACTTGGTAAGGTTCAGTCTTGTAGGCAAAATATCATGACACGCTCTCCATCCAAACACCTTGAACTTGTTTGGGATTTTAAGCTTCCACAAGGCAACCCATACTCGCTTCCTAAAACTTCCATTAGAACTTTCAGCCCAGCGTCCATCCTTCAATACCTACTATGCTACTTTGTATGCTGATTTAAAAGTGAACTTCCCATTGTTATTATGAAGCCAGATGATGGAATCAGATACATACCTTCGGCTTAATGGAACTTTGCATATTGCATCAGCATCCTCACTATGAAACAAAGCCATAACAACATCAGTCCTCCATGCATGCAAGTCATGATCAATGAGATCTGAAACAACCCAATCCTTAACATCATCATTAGGCGGGTGCATAATTTTGTTTGTTGGGTGATTAGGAATCCACTTGTCCCCTTGAACCTGAATTGAGCAGCCATTCCCTACTCTCTAATAGTGACCTGGCTTTAGAATTGGTAAAGCTACCATAATGCTCTTCCAAACAAATGAACTGTTTGGTGATTCAACTGCCTCAAGAAAAGTAGTTTGTGGAAGTATCTTGCTTTAAAGCACCGATAGAGCAAAGAATCCAGAATCATTCTCCACCCTTGCTTGGCTAGCATGGCTAAATTAAATGCTCTAAGGTCGCGGAAGCCCATTCCACCTTCCTTCTTTGGGATTGACAACTTGTCCTAACTCTTCCAATGAATTTTTCTTTCATTCCCAACTTGTCCCCACCAAAACTTTACACATAAGCACCTAGCTCATTACATAATTTTATTAGGAGTTGAAATACACTCATTGTATAAGTGGGGATAGATTGAGTCACCGCCTTGATGAGAATTTCTTTACCAGCTCGAGAAAGAAGCATACATTTCCATCCTTTTAGTTTTTTCTATACTCTGTCCTTCAAATAGGAAAAAGTATGGTATTTAGCTCACTAATGGCTACAGCTACAATATGAGTTGCTTAGCAGAACAACAGGGAATCATCTGCAAAAAGAAGATTAGAAATAATGGGTGCTCGTTTGCAAATTGACACTCCATTTATGCTCCCATCTAATTCAACGTTGGCCAATAGAGAAGTGAACCCCTCTACACACAACAGAAACAAATATAGTGAAAGAGGATCCCCTTATTGGAGTCCCCCGGATGGAATAATATTGCCATATGGCCTTCCATTGACAAAAGTAGACAAGGATGGTGTAGTGATAAAACTCATCACCCTTTCAATCCACATATCTGGGGAGCCCAACTTATGCATGATTTCTTGTAGAAACTACAATTCAACCCTTTCATAGGCTTTGCTGATATCAAGCTTCAAAGCCATAGAGCCTTTTTACTCTTCTTTCTAGAGTGCATAGTATGCAATGTCTCATAGGCTACCAAAATATTGTCTGTAATTGGCTATCTCGGAACAAAAGCACTTTGAGTCGGAGAAATGACGTGAGGTAACACCTGCTTCAGTATGTTTGCAAGCACTTTTGAAATGATTTTATAAATCACATTACATAAACTGATTGGTCTAAAATTAGACATTTTTTCCAAATTCTTTACTTTAGGAATTAGAACAATATTTTTATGGTTTATGTCAGATATCATAATGCCATTATTCAGAAAATCTAATACTGCAAACACCACAATATCACCTATAACATGCCAGAATTTTCATAGAAAAGAGCATTCATACCATTCGGTCAAGGAGCCTTGGTTGGTCCTATTTGGAACAACTTCGCCTTGATTTCTTCAATAGTAAAATCACTGGATAAAAACTCCTGCATGTCAATAGTTACCTTATTGGTGACTACACTAAGACAATCCTCCATCTAACCACACAAACTTGCACAAAATAAATTATCAAAGTAGTTTGATGCTACCCTGACCACATCCTCTAGTTCCTCCACCCATAGGTCTTGTGCATTTTTTATACCCTTTATGTGATTTTTCCTTCTCCGTTGTGTTGCTTTTGAGTGGAAAAATTTAGTGAATGGTATTATCCTTGGTGGACAAGAATACAATTCCTATTAATGGACAATGGACTTTCCTTCCAAACCACAAAAAGCATAATTAACCCAAAATAGGAATTTGAGACAAAATCTAACAAATTAAGGGAATGGTTATGCTTCTTTCTTTTCTTTTCTTTTTTTCTTTTCTAATTTGAACATAATCATTACATCACACAATTTTGCTATAAGCACTTTATCAAAAAATTTATAAATAAAAGGACATCATTACTATCTAAGTACTTGACCCATGTAGAAAAAATTCTACAACATAGGGATGGAGTCAGAACTTAGAGTTAGGGAGCAGCGGCTTTGCTGTTGATTGTGTGCAATGACTTCGGCTTTCAACTTTGCTGCTACTTAATCGCTTAACTGCTAGTTGTTTAAAATTTTTTAAAGGGTCAAATTATTTGTTTTAGGTAAAATTGGTTGATTGGGTTTAATATATATACATATATATATATATATATATAATTTTTTTTTAGTTTTATTATTAGTAATTTTTGTTATTGTACTAATTTTTTTGGGCTTGTATATTTCTTTTTTAGATTTTAGACATATAAATTTTTAATGGTCTTTAAAATGATGAAAATGTTTGAACTACAAATTTTTTTACAAATTGTTGATAATATAAGTGATGAATCCAAATGCGAACCAATAAGAATTTGCTATCTTAACAATTTGTAAAAATGTTATAGAAAAATGTTTGACAATAACAATATTCTTAAAAGAATCAATGATATTTTTGAGGGGCAAAAATGTAATTTTATAAAATTAAATTGCTAAAATTAGTACCTATATATATATATATATATTAAGACAAAATTTAAGTACAATACTTTAGGTGTTGTTCCTTAGGTTCCCCTCCTAAGATTTAACCATATGGTTACTTAATTAAAAAATATACTTTCATTCCATAAGAAAAAATTCACATGCCAAAATCTTAAAAAATAAACTTAAAGAACAATATTTAAATATTGTACCTTGCTTTATATATTAATATATATATATATATATAAATTGGGAAGGGAGCCATTGCCCCCACAGAGAGAGAGAGAGAGAGAGAGAGAGATTACTAAAACAACAACTGAGCTATCTCTCTCGACGAGAAGCTGGAGATCGATTTGACGAGCCCTCAACGTTTATTAGTTCCTCTTCCTTCCCTTTTTGCAAGTGTTTGAACTTCGTACTGGATGTGCAAATTTACGCTTCATCAATCTACATCGGTGAAGATTCACAATTATGCCTACCTCTTCCTATTATGCTTCAGGAGACATTTAACTGTAAATTATATTCTTGAGGGTCATTGCTTCAAAAGTTTGATATGGATACAACTAAAGGACAATATAAAGTAAGATTTCTATATTAAAAAAATAGAAATATGAGAAATAAGTCAAAGCCAAAAGAGATCTAACACAATAAACAATCTACTAAGCTAAAATCCCTTAGACATTACTTGCAAAATCACTTCAAATAGTTTTGTATGATCATGGAAAATTGGAGAGATATGTAGGCAACAAAGAAATTCATAGATATTGTCAATGAGGTTGGCAAGCGCATTACATACAACATTGTGTTCGCATTTTTTTGAAAAACACATGAATACACAAATTTAGATAATGCGAGGAAAAAATTGATAATCAATGGGATAATTCAATAACATACGCTACTATTCAAAGCCAATGAATAAAATATAATAACTTGAAAATTTTGTCTTATCATTTAGAAGTGTATAAATTAACTAAATAATATGAAGATTCTGTATTTTCATTTCAGAATCACCACGGCTACCCAATATCCCGCCAGCCTACCAGGCTAATAAGCAGCTCGACGCCATTGAGACCCGTGGGTAGCATAGTGGAGCAGGTTAAGGGTTGGGTTTTCTGCCCATGGGCACCCATTGTGCTGGCACATAGTCCAGACAGTTGGGCAAGCCTATTAGCCTAGACTATTAACCTATAATTTTTAGCAAAATAATTTGGATGGGGCGACACGTCGAACTTGATGCATGAGATCAGACCCAGGGTTTAGTTTTCTATTTCGAAAGGAGGTTCGGTCTGTGCAAGATCTTTTGGAGGAGGTGCTCAGCAATGGCTCTGGTTTTAGAGTTGCTTTGTTTGCTACAGTGGCCTGGTGTTTGTGGCAGCGACGCAACAGGGTGAGGGAGCGCCAACCTTCCTGGCATTTTCATGAAATTAGTGAGCGAGCTTTGGCGTTGGTTCATGAGTTCTAGGAGGTTCATAAACATGAAGCAAGGACTCCAGCTCGTCGGACACCAGTTCGTTGGTCTCCTCAGCCTGTTACATGCATCAAAGGTAATTTTGGTGCCGCCCTTTTTGATGGTTCGAATTGTGCTGGTATTGGTGTTGTTTTTAGGGACTCTTCAGGGAATGTTATTGCTGCTTTAAGCCAACGGATTGATCACACTTCTTCGATTGAATTGGCTGAAGCGTTGGCTGCAAGGAGGGCTGTGGTTTTAGCTAGAGAGCTAAGTTTGTTTGATGTCATTTTTGAGGGAGATTGTCTTCGAATTGTTCAGGCTCTAAAGAATACTGGTTCGTGCAAGACTCTGTTTGGACATGTCATTGAGGAAACTAAACGGCTGGGATGCTCGATGCGACTTTGTCAGTTTGAACATGTTCGATACAAGAGGAATAGGTGCTCATGGCCTAGCTAGAAAAGCAATTTTATTTGTTGACACTAATGTATGAGTAGAAGAACTGTCTAATAATTTGAAGGATGTATTCCAATTAGATTTAGTTTAATTTTTTTAATAAAACTTAGCTTACCTTTTTCTCCCAAAAAAAAATGATTATGCTAAATTATGTTTTCTAAATATATAATTTTCCAGTAGCCTATTAAATTTAATTTTGAAAAAAAAATTATTTATTAAAAGATAGAGAAAGAAAAGGTCAAAAAATTATTTAAAACCTTAATTAAAATTTTTATTAGGTTTTGACGTTAAAAAATTAAATAAGTTTTAAATTCCTTGATTAGGTCCTTTAAAAATTAACTAGTTTGTAAAACATATTTACACATAGAAATATTCAACAACACTGATGATGAGATGGTCTTATCTTTTTCTTTTTCTTTTTTTCTTTTTTTCTTTTTTTAGTGAGGTTGTCATTTTGATTTTCATGTTAAGTATTATAAATTGGACACTGGGAATCAAAATTAGAATAAAAAATTAAATTGGATATTGTTGTAAAATTAGTTGTAATTAAAAACTAATTTGGATTTGATTTAGATTTTAATTGTGCTTCAACTTTAATATATTATATGTTAGGTTCTAAAAGTTTAGAACAATTGGCAAACCGTAAATACAAACTTGTCTAGATATAGATCCTAGAGTCTATAGGTATTATTAGACAATACTCACTATGATACAAGTCAGAATTCAAGAATATACAAACTGTAGAAAGAAGAGTTCAAAAACTACCTGGTTCGACTGACCAAGAAACAGGCTCGACTAAGCGAAACTCGTATCTGCAGAATATTAAGTTCGGCCCAACAACAATTCAAGCCCAAAAAGGATTAAGATTTCAGATCTACTTCTTCTAGTATATAAAGGAAATACTAAGCACGTTTTTATAAGGGTCCGTTTGGGAGTTCACATGGAAATAAAATGGAATGGAATATATTTAAGAAGAAAAGGAATGGATATAATGGAATTAAGTAATTTATTTATGTTTTAAAATAAATGAATGAAAATGAATGAAATGTAAGTAATCTTATTTAGGAGCAACATGGAAGGAATGGAATGGAATCATTTTATGATAATATTACTATTAGAACCTTATTTTAAAATAAAGGGTTGAATATATATAAGGGTTGTGGGGACTCAGTTTGGATTGACCCTGAGTATGAAGGGATTTTCAGCCCAACAAGCCCAAACAATAAATTTATAGAGAGTGGGTTAAAGGTTTAGGCGCTGGCCGTCGTTCATTAAGCATGAACTTTCATTTATAAAAAGATACTTAGAGTTTCTATACTATTGGGAGGTTGCTCCTCAGCCGTCGAGGAAGCCTTTTTCTTCTCTTTTTTCCTCCTCTCCATCTTTACTTTACTTGCTTTTCTTATATAGTCTTCATCTTCCTATCTCCTTTCTCCATCTGTTGATCATCCATTCGCCTCCTTTCTGGCCATCCGTCCCATCAGAGGCCTTATCGGTACTCAAGTGGTTCACTCTGATCAACGTTGCCCTGCTAAGGGATTATATCCCCATTAATGCGGCCAGAGGGGTTAGGTGAATGCATTAAGTGTGAATGTGACAGCTTGCTTTGGGCTTGTCCCATCCCAAAAATTATCCTTAGGACGCCAAGAACGAAGAGGTTCTTGGCGTGGGTCGAAAAAGAGGCTTTGTCTAACTTAGCCTTGGCTGGTCAGTCCTCCTCGGCGTTGGCCTTGGGCCTACTATGCGATGGGCTGTGGCTGTCTGGCCCATGGGCCCCACAATAGCCCCTCAAAACCCTGCTGCACGTTCCCTCGGACGGGGAGCAGGGTTTTGATACCTACGGGCCCTTCTAGGCGAATCGCGCCACTTTGGTTCATGTTAACGCTGGCGACTTTTCGACTACTCGATGTGCGTTTTTTGCGTTTCAAGACTTAATGTGTGCCCACATTAAATTTTGGCGGCACCACGTTTCCCACTCTCAACGATGTGATGGTAATTATTCGGTGGGGATCTCCTGCTTTTATGGGCAGGCAGTTACATTTGGGGAACCTAAGGGGGAGTATAAGTACTTGTTTAAAACGTCTGGTTTCCTCATTTTCGCGCTTACAACCATTGATGCGTATAACTTAAGTCTAGTTCAACTTGCACTCTTCCTGAAGAGAATCGCCATACTTCTGTAAGTCTCCTTTTTCTAGCGACCCCAAATTTCCTTGATTTTACTCCTCATTTTCTTCTTTTAGAACTTTTAGTCGTCTTTGGGGAATGGGTAAGTTTAAGAAGTTGGTTGAGTCCGACGAGATGATGAACAAATTCATTGTCGATCATGGAATACCCAATAATGTGAGTTTGAAGTACTGTGAAGAAGGGGAGTGGTACCTTAAGAGGAGAGAGGGTGAAGTTGTGATCCCAATAGTAGCTTTCGTAGAAGGAGGGATGAGAATCCCTATGAGGCCAGTAACTCTCAATTACCTTAGGCATTTTCGCCTGGCTCCTACTCAGTGTGCCGTGAATGTATTTAGGATATTAGGGTGTGTAGATACCCTGAATGAGAAAATGGGGCTGAGACTGACTCACCACGATGTGAACTGGTATTACAACCTTCATCACCTGAGGGGTAAGACGTACTATATGAAGACAAGGGACGATAGGGTTCGTCTTATCCAGTGTCTTCCTGATTCCAATAAGGGGTTAACCCAAGATTTCCTCATAGTGTAGGGAGAGTGGCACAACGGTTTTCATTGCCCAACAGTAGAGGGGAGCCAGGTAGGGTATTCGAAGTAACAGACAATCTAGGTTTCAGTATTTTCAAGTTTTATAACTGTATATCTGATTTGGTTGATTAACCATAGGAGTTTTACTTTTCTTGTCACAGATCCGCACGCCTTTGCACGTCATTTCCATCTGGTTAACAAAGCGGATTTGGAGACCGTTCTTAGGTCGGACCTTTTTCTAAACGAAACTGATAACCAGGTCAGAGCTGCTCATCACATCCTCGGATGCGACCCAGCTCAGAAATCATTCCCAATCCCGAAGCACGTAATTAGAGCTCGTGACCCTCGGCTTACGCAGATCACCGTGGTGGAAGACAGTTTTGCATTTACTGAGGGGTCTTATATACCTGAAGGCATTCCGCTAGCAGGTTCCTCCTCATCCCAGCAAGTAACGGTGGCCGAGGAAGGACTATCTAAGAAAGCAAGGGAGGTGGTTGAACTGAGTTCTTCTGAGGACGAATATAGCGTGTTCAACCTAGCTGATTAGTCCGAGGATCCATCTGGTAATCTGGAAGACCCTCATTTGTCCGAAGCTGACCTTCAGTCCATAAGAGTTAGTACTCCGACTGAGATGGGTTTAAAAAGACAGCCCCAAACCAATCTTCTTGACCTGCTCGAAGGCGGTTCCAAGAAAGGTGTACCAGAAGAGTCGCAGCCTCAGCCCCCAGCACCTCTGCCCTAGGTTTTAACTGTGCAAACCAGGTCGTCCTCTGCCCCCACAGTATCAGACCCTCAAACCGAGTCTCATGACCCGAAAAGGAAGAGACTTTCCAAGGGTAAGAAGCCAATGGATGGGAGCAAATCCCATTCCCCGCCCGAGAAGGGTAGGTTTCACAGGCCTCCGAAGCAACTGAAACTCGTTGGTCAAGGAAGGGTAAGAAGGCCACCCAGCAGTCCGAGGCTCAAGCCTGGCTTCCCGCCGCCATGCTCCATGACCAACCCTTGATGGATGACGCGTCAATGCGGGAATCTCAAGGAACCGAGGGGGCTCTTGTAGCCGAGGCCCTGGAGAAATCTCTTCTTTTTCCCACTGACATGGCCGAGCTAAGAAATATGAGTGGGGTAGATGTTATCCTCGACCTTAAGAAGTATCTAGGCATGGTGGGTCCTTTAGCACCTATTTACTTTATTCAAAGTTTGTCGCTTAGTACCTTTCTTTCTCTTTACGGAGTTACTTGTTTTTATTGGCAGGCTATCCAGGCCCTTTTCAGGTTAGGCGAGGAGGTTGATGACCATAGCAATGCCTTAGCGCAAGAGCGTGACAAGTTATTGGAGGCTGCCAATACTCTTAAGAGATCTGAGGCCGACCTAAAAAAGGCGACCGAGGATCTGGCAGAAATGACGAAGGCCAGGGATACTACTGTCTCCGACCTAGCCGTGGCCAGGAAGCAAGCTGAGGATCAAACTAATCGCTTGCAAGACGTTGAGGGTCAATTACAAACTGTCAAAGAGAACATTACCTATATGAAGAAGAAGTTGACCAAGGCAATCCATGAAAAAGGTGTTGCCGAGTATGCTAGGGACGAGGCTGTGAGAGCCAAAGATGAGGCGGTATTTGCAAAAATAGATGTTGAGCGCTCTGTGGAAAAGGCAGAGGAAGATGCTTTCGCAGATGGGGTGGCTAAGACTGAAGCCACCCTTCGGGCTCAAGTTCCTACAGTGTGCAGGTATTACTGTTCTCAAACCTGGCATGAAGCCCTCAACCAAGCAGGGGTCATCTGATCTTAGAAGGGAGGACAGGGTATATTACCCTATTGCCATTCGCGAGGTTGCACCTGCTGCTCCCGAGGAGGGGTCCTCATTACCAGCGGTTGAAAGTCACGATAAGACCGCTGAGGGTACATCATTAACTAACCAACCATCCGAGGGAGTTGAGCCCCAGAGAGCGTTGGGGGAAGTTGTAACCGAGGGTCAGGGAATACCACAAGACGTGGCAAGTCCTCCAGCGAACCTTTCGAAACCAAGCCCTTAGGCCTTGGCCAAAGCCTTTTGATTTACTTCTTGGCTTAATTTGCCTACTGAGTTGAGGAGACTAATATACGACATACAATAAATTTGTTTATTTTCTCTTTTATCTTTTTATTTATCTCATTTTGTTTCTTGCCTCAGTGGCGTTGTAAGGGAGTTGTATACTTTCCGCTTGAACTGAATATTTAATACTTTGCTTCCAACTAATGATATTTTCTTTTATTAGCTTTACTATTGTATTCTGCTCAATATTCGTATTCTATTCTAGAGTTAGCCTCATGAAACCATCTATTATCCTTCAAATATAAATCTAAAGACCGTATTATAGCTTGACTCTAAGTAACACTTTGGTTTTTCTCCAGATAGTTATTTTCTCCATGGGTTCGAGTCCGAGGACCATACAATACCCTGGTTATGCCTAGTACTTCTATTTTTCAATAAGTATCTAGTTTTCCATAGGTTTAGGTCCGAGGACCATGCAATACCTTGGTTCTGTCTAGTACCCAGGTATAATGGTATGTATAGTTTTACCATAGGCTTGGGTCCGAGGACCATGCAATACCTTGGTTCTGTCTACCACTTCTATTTTTCTGTAAGTATCTAGTTTCTCCATAGGTTTGAGTCCGAGGACCATACAATACCTTGGTTCTGTCTAGTACCCAGGTATAATGGTGTGTATAGTTTTACCATGGGCTTGGGTCCGAGGACCATGCAATACCTTGGTTCTGTCTACCACTTCTATTTTTCTGTAAGTAGAGGTTCGTCCTCGGGTCGCTCTACTGGAGGTGATTTCTCCTTGGGTCAGATTATGATCTTTACACGTGGCGTTGATCTCGCCTCCAGCTCAAGGCCCCATCTTTTTCATTTATGAAGCGCCCTTTGTCTGTTCGTGTTCCGCGCTTGACGCTTCAGTGCGCGAAATGCGCCTTCATTAATGTCCTCGTGAATTAACACGAGTCCAACGGTCTACGGCCTCCTTGGAAATTGGTGGCTTTATTATTAACCCAGCTGATAATTCTCTTTTCGAACTCTGCATGAATTAATTCTCACCAACCCCCACCCCCTATAAAAGGTGGCGAGATGGTTTCTCCACAACCCATGGACCTTTCAACACAAACAGAAAAACAGAACACATTCTTCCAACTTCCCAAGCCCTTTTAACAACCCCGCCGGAATTGTGACTGGAACTGGCAAAAGCCGGTATGGCCGCAGCCCCCACTGGGCTTTCGGTGAGGCAGAATCTAGGCGTAACCCCGATGGCGCCCTACAAGGTGGCCCGGAGGGATGTTGTTAGAGTACCTAACGTCTTTCCTCGGAGCGCACCCCCAACGAAGAAGACGTGCGAATTCACCTCATGGGCGGTGCTCGGGTGTTGCCGTCTCCAACGGCCAACACTCGTGAGGATTGGAGAGAATCAAGGGAACATCATGGGGGAAGGTATCCCGGAGCCCCTGCATCTGCTCCTCTCTTTGTTCCAGCTCTGCCTGGCCGAGAAGGGAGTTGTCGGTGGCCTGGAAACATGATGGCCCTCCCCCTTCTCTGCCTTTTGTCAAGCTCTCTCATTCTCTTTATACCAATAAAGGGACGGCTTGACACTTCCCACTGGCTAGTTTTTTTAGGGCGGCTCCACCTGGGCCTCTGATTGTAGAAATAGCTGGTAGGGTTAGCTTGTAAATTTGTGTGTGAAACACACCTGCCTGAGCCTCTGATTGTAATTTGTACTGTTTCTATTTATGAAATAATAATAATATCAAGATTTCTCTCTTCACTGTCAAATCTTCTATTTTCTCTTTTTTTTTTTTTTTTGTGTTTGTTTTTTTTTACAACGATCACTTAGAACAATCGCCTGGTGCGCCGGCCAGCACCCTAATCCTTCCCACAGACGGCGCCAATTGTGGGGACTCAGTTTCGATTGACCCTGAGTATGAATGAGTTTTCAGCCCAATCAAGCCCAAACAATAAATTTATAAAGAGTGGGTTAAAGGTTTAGGCGCTGGCCGTCGTTCATCAAGCATGAACTCCCTTTTATAAAAAGATACTTAGAGTTTCTTTACAACTGGCTGGGGAGGGGGGGAATTGCTCCTCGGCCACTGGCCGAGGAGACCTTTTTCTTCCCCATTCTTTTTTTCCCCCTTTCTTTACTTTACTTGCTTTTCTTATATAGTCTTCATCTTCCTATCTCCTTCTTCCATCTGTTGATCATCCATTCGCCTCCCTTCTGGCCATCCGTCCCATCAGAGGCCTTATCGGTACTCAAGTGGTTCACTCTGATCAATGTTGCCCTGCTAAGGGGTTATATCCCCATTAATGCGGCCAGAGGGGTTAGGTGAAAGCATTAAGTGCGAATGTGACAGTTTGCTCTGGGCTTGTCCCCTCCCAAAAATTATCCCTAGTATGCCGAGGACGGAGAGGTCCTTGGTGTGGGTCAAAAAGGGGCTTTGTCTGACTTAGCCTTGGCTGGTCAGTCCTCCTCGGCGCTGGCCTTGGGCCTACTACGCGATGGGCTGTGGCTGTCAGGCCCACGGACCCCACAATTATTATTATTATTATTATATATAATAAATGAATCAATATTAAAGGGTTAAGTAATATCTTTTTTGTGTCCAAAATCCAAATGGAAGTGAGCCACACCAATTGCTAAAAGCTGGTGAAAGGATATAATATTAATTATCTTATCATTATGAATTAATTAATTATATAATGCAACACACAAAAATCCATTGAGAAATTAACATAACTGGCAATGACTCACTATTGGGGTGAGTGTTTGACAGCGCATATAACCAACACATAACTCAATTATTTTATTTTATTTTTTCTGCTGGCAACCTGTGGAGGTGGTGGAGGAGAAAGAGAGAGAGAAACGTAGAGAGAGAAACGGAGAGAGAGTGAGAAACGTAAATGAGAAAGAGAGTCAAAAGTCAACTTTTTTTTGGGTTTAGAGATAGGTTTAAAAGGTAATAAATGAGAATAATTAATTAGATTCTAATCAGAATATTTGTAATAATTATAGTCTTTTTTTAATCGTTAGATCAACTTAAATTCAATGGTTTAAAAAATGTGTAACTTAAATATTGGTTTTGGGGTTTCAATTTCCGTTGGCTCTACTGCACTGAAGTCTAATTGCCTTTCGCCCTCCGCTCATCGGCCTCGAGTTAGTTGGTCGGTCCTACCAGGGGTGCGGCTACGTTATGGTTCTCAAAGAGAGAGAGAATTGTGCAGAAAATGGTGGAGGAGAAAGGGAGAGAGAATTTATAAATACAATTTTTGTGATAATTTTAATGTGACAGATTGTGAATTATGTAAAAAAATTTGTGGACACAACTTTTATGTTGCAACTTTTGTTACAACTCTAATATAACTATGAGTAATGGAAAAAAGTAGTGAGTTCATGTGAAAATAATTGATAGCCACTCATATAAAAGTTGTTGCAAAAATTGCACTACAAGAAAAAGGACATAATACAACAAGTATTATTGCAACAAAAAAAAAAATAATGGAGGTATTATACATACTATTTCATCTCTAGGTTGTTTTTTTTGTTGTAATAGTAACTTAAATTTATTACATCAATATGAGATTGTAGCAATAATTATTATGTTACATCGAAATGTGTTGTTGTAATAGGTAACTCTTTTATACATTGAGATATGTTGCTACAATAGGTAATATTTTATTTCACATCGAACTATATATATTGTTAGTATAGCTCCTAGATATGACCTTTCAATTGCAAAACAGGTTAATGAAAAAATTATTATTCAAGAAAATGGTTTATTTATTTTAAAAAATTTTTTTGATAAAAAAATCAACCTATTGCAATGAGATTTTTTCAACTTATTGCCTCAGAGTTTATTACAATGGCTTGCATCGACTTTTTTTGTCATTGCAATAACACCTATTGCAACGAAAATCTAGTGTTGCATAAACCTATTGCCTTGGAGTTTATTACAACGGCTTGCATCGACTTTTTTATCGTTGCAATAATTATTAAAACAACTAATCTTATTATCTAACTAAGAACAAAGCTTAAGGTTGCCATTTTTTTAAACATCTAACAACCAAAAGCTTTGATTCTTATGAAGAGATGGATAATAAGTTCATCCCTAATATGTTAGAAATCCCAAAACATGGAATCAAAGAGGGGGAGAATTCAACTCTCAAGTCTTGAAATTAACTCAATAACCATATTTACTACTTTGACTTGGGAAATAGTACGTGCTTGTGCGTGTGGTGGTACGATTAGTGTCTATTCATCGCCTCCCTCATTCTCCCCACTTTGTTATGTAGCATTGAAGACAATTATATGTACCATTTGCTCAATACTTTAATGGATATTCTCTTTGCCTTTATTATGAATCTATATCCTTGCATTTCTTTCTTTTGCACCACTAGCCTCTAATTAATACTAGAGTGAGTTGTGGGCTTGAATGCCCTTTATTTTGATCCCGGGTTAATAGGCCCAAACAATAGCAATTATATGGTTATTGTATTTTTATAAACAATTTTGCAGGCTTAACATAAACAATTTTTTTTATAAGAACTAAAATCGCTCAAGGGTTAAAATTTAGGAACTAACATTGCATTTTCCCCTTTCTCAAAAAAAACATTGCATTTTCCCCAAAATTTTAGTCATATGTTTATGTTGTGTGTGTGTGTGTATATATATATATAAAACATATGAAATTCAGCCCAAAAAATCCCAAATATAAAATAGCCAGATGACAACTTAATTATATCTTGACGGAACATTTTGACATTTGTTTACTGTTTGGAACCCAAAATTAAAATAGTTTAGTACTTTGCAATTTGGGTGTTATCGAGTTGTTTGATTCTGCCTAAAGAATTTGGTGCTTCTATTTTTTTTTTTAAGAGTTATTTTGTATGTGTTTAGATTTTTTTAACAATTTTTATTTAGATTATCTACAAGACTTTAGAAATCATGAGAAAAATACTTATGAAGATAAAACTTTGCTATTATAAGGTTCAACATTTGAACTTCAAAAAAATTTCAAAGATTTTTTTAATTATGCTAATGTCCGTTAAGGATTAGAAAATCAATAGTTTATCAACTTGTTTATATTATGATTATACTTGTACTTACTTTTTTTTTTTTTTTTTTTTTATTTCTACAAAACTACAAAATGAAAATTTTTGTTATATATGAATATTGTCTAATTAAACTAGGATTCATGAGAAAATGTAAGATGATTTTTAACAAAATTTTTGAGTTTGTACATTGATTGGAAAATTCCCACAAAATAAAATCCAAAATCAATCATAATATATTATAGAGTTTCAAAAAACATCAAATTTTATTTTGATAGAATATAAGTGATTGAATTGAAATGTATTATGACGTAGTTTTTTTAGTGTTTTTTTATTTATTTTTTTTTTAAAATTTTGTTAGTACTGAATTGATGTTAGTTTTATTTTTACATATTAATTTGATTTTTAATTTTAGTATATTTCTTATTTTTGAATAGCCAATTCTTTTATTCGTGATTTAAAGTCTCAAACTAAAATTCTAGTTCAATCTCATTCTTCACTTCACTTCTATAACCACATAAGGATTAATTGAAAATTTTCACTTTGATCACTATTAATAAATAGTTATAATGTTAACTTTCACTTTGATCATTATTAATAAATAGTTATAATGTTACTGAGCGTACAAAAGTTAAGTAATCCATAACCTTAATTCGTAAATATATATTAGAAAATTGTTATGGATATATGATATAAGATTACTCCTAAAACTCAGTTCCAAATTTATTTAATTTTTGAATTGTCATTTAGAAGATATTAGTTATTACACATTCTTATATTTTAGATCTGAAAGATAAAGTGCATAATCTTTCGGTGTTGTATTCATTATAAAAATATGATAAATCTTTGGCTGTCACCTATCGCATATCACGATTTGGTTCCGCTAGTTTTTATCAATCTTATAATGTATATATAACTTTATATTTATATATATAGTTTCTCAAAAAAAAAAAACTTTATATCTATATAATAATATAAAATTAAAGTTTGATTTTTATTGATTTTTTCTAATGTTTGTCAGATAAAATTTTGGAAGCCAATATTTATTCACATCATCATTCTATTAAATATTTTTAAAATTTTATTTTTAGAATTACAAATAATAATAAATTATATAAATTTAAATTAGTCAGAACACAAATTTTTTTTTTTTTTGGGGATGAAAAAAAATTCAATACTTACTAAATTCTTAATAAATTAGGTCTGATCATTAAATAAATTTTAATTAAATTGATTGTGTTATTTTCTATAAATTTTTAATTTGATTTGATTTATTTATTAATACTTTATAAATAAATATATTTCACAGAAAAATATATGTTATCAAACTTCTTGTATATTAAATAGGCGATTATTGACAGCAAAATTTATGGCGTTACTCTCTACTCAACCATGCATGCTGGAGTATTGAAAAAAATAAATAGACATTACCACAATTGTGTACAATTACTGTAGCGTGCAACGTTGTTCAACCAAGGGGACCATCAGGAGCCGGTGATGTACAGGTTTCCAAAATGTGAAATGCCACTTCTTCATAATTTCTCTCAACAGCGATGTAAAGTGTAGTCTCACCAGCATCATTCTGAGAATATGAAAATATTTTACCCTCTTCAATCAATCGTTTCACTACCTCAAGATGATTACCACGTACAGCCTCATGCAACGCGGTGTCCTTTTCTTTATTCGTCATCTCCAGCATCTTTTGGACCCATTTTCGAGGTCCTCTTGGGGAGCTCTTTCTCTTGCACGTTTAATTAAAACATCCACGATGGCAGCATGCCCATACCTTGCTACGATATGCAAGGGAGTTTCATCTTTGGCATTAGCAGTAGTGGACACATTTCGAGAATTTCTTCAACAAAGGCTGTTGATAATTCTGACTCTTTTAGGCTAGAGAGGTAAATATGAAGGACTGTGTTTCTATTCGGGGTTAGTAGTTGGTCAAGAGGCTCTGGAATATCTTTGAAGACCCCGATTGTACCATTTGCTGCACCGTTTGTAGTAATCAGCCTTCATGCCAATATTGACCTCTGCTTGAGCAGGCTCACTATATTCTGATTTTTAATCTTCTGATATTTTAATTGGGTTAGTGAGGTGAATACGGACTGTGTTTCTATTTGGGGTTAGAAGTTGGTTAAGAGGCTTTGGAATATCTTTTAAGACCCGATTTCGATTTTTGCTGCAGCGTTGTAATAAACAGGTTCCATGCCAATGTTGTCCTTAGTTTGCGAAGACTGACCAGATGCTTGATCAACTCCAAACAAACCGGAAGGATCCATTCTCTCTCAGTAGCTCCAATATTTCTCTCTCGAAACAAAGACACTCTACCTTATTTTGATATTTTTGAACGAGAGGTGAAAGTAAAGATAAAGGCAACTTAACGCGCAAAAACAAAGGGACTTTATAAATTCGAGGAGCCAATTAAATCATGCCACGTACCAACTCTTGTCTATGTTCGTATGCCCTAAGTAACAGCTACCTTGGCTTTAGCTTCAATGATGCTATGGGGGCCACCGGCCATGGTCCCCTGAGTTTTTGAAACTTCCGTTAACAGAGACAATAAATCATAAATGTGCCTTAAATTTACTTACTGCCCCTCCTAAGATTTTGGGAAAAATCAATTCCTCTCTAAATTCATTTGGGCTTCCTCATATTTGAAAATTGATTAAAAAAAATAACCCAAAAGAAAATTTTGATACAAAAAATCCAATAAAAAAAATTAGCACATACCCATAGTCCATCCAAATACATACCGCAAATCATTTTAATTTTTTTTTTAATATAAATTTCCATATACAAAAAAATCCTTCCAAAAGCAAATCCTTATTCAATATAAACATATAGCTAATTACTTTCCTTTACTTAAAAAAATCTCCCCTTGTGCTGACGGATGTGCAAATCTGCTCCAACCATAGGTCACCACCCCGATTGGTTGTTTGTTGTCCATTCAAATTTACCCCTTGCCGTACAATCAGCTCTAGATGATCACCAGTGCCACCGTCTAACTCCCCCCCAGAAATGATGTTGTGCCGCATTGAGCAGTGCTATTTTTCTCTCAATCTCTCTCCCTCTCTATGCGATTGTGTTTATTGAGGATATATAGGATTCACTACTTACTATTAAGTCTCTTACCTGAGCTATATGATTTGGTTCTGTAGTTGTTTCCACAAGCTAATAAAAGGTCAAAAAATTATATATCTTTTAGGCTAAGGTTTTACAACTTGTTATCAAAAAAAAAAAAAAAGTGGATTCCAGCTAGCTTGTTGAAAACAAGAAGAAATACACTCAGGATCAAACTAACTATGTCTACAGAACTAAAGGGACGAACACTGATCAAGCAAATCAAATAGACAAGAGTCAAGGGGATTGGGCTAGTGCAGAGTTACTTGACATGATAGAAGCAGTCCCTTACCATGAGTATTTCATCCATGCCATTGATGAAGATATGCCACGTGGATAGAAGCAGTTATCAGATGATGATCAGTGGACACGTGGATGAGTAGATTAGGATTGATTGTAACTGCTTTCCCTTATTTTCCGGAATTAGTTTTCTTCCTCTGTTTTGGTACTGAATGTATATATATAGGTGTAGTTATGTATTACATTTGATTCCTTCTTTTGTACTCCAACTTTCTCAATCAATAATACTAGAGGTTCTATTTAGAGAGAGGGTTTCAGAATTTTACATGGTATCAGAGCTCAGAGAAGCACAACAATGGCGTCCACTGAGTCAAGCAATCCATCTGATCCAGTTCATGTTCAATCTTCGCACTTTGTTTTGAATTCCAGCAATGATTCAGTTACTCCTTCTCCTCCCAATCCTTATTTCCTTAGTTCAAGTGAAAATCCAGGGAACATCTTGGTTACACAACCACTCCTTGGGATGAAGAACTATCAGTCATGGTCCAGAGCAATGATCCTTGCTCTCACTGCGAAGAAGAAGATCGGTTTTGTTAATGGTAAGATCACAAAACCAGATTTGGATTCACCTTTATATGAAGATTGGGAGAGCTGTAATACCATGGTGCTTTCTTGGATGATCAATTCCATGCATGTGGATGTGTCCAGTAGCATTATGTATTGTGAAACAGCTAGGGAGATGTGGATCGAATTGCAGAATGTCTTCTCACAAGGCAATGGTCCCAAAATTTACAATCTCCAGAGAGAGATTTCTTACATTACTCAGAATCAGATGACAGTGACAGAGTACTACACCAAATTCAAGAGGCTTTGGGATCAATTACTCAACTATGAGCCACTTCCACAATGTTCTTGTGGTGCTATGAAGTTGCTGAATGATTCACACAACAAGGCCTATGTCATGAGATTTCTTATGGGACTAAATGAGAATTTTGAGACTTTACGCAATCAAATTCTCACATATGATCCTTTTCCTTCAATGAGCAAGGTGTACTCACTGGTTCTTCAAGAAGAATCACATAAAAATCTTGGTCATGGAGGTTCCAATGCAAGTCAGAATGATGTGGTAGCAATGTATGCTAATTCAAAGAGCAATTCTGGTAACACTACTTGGAACAAAGGGAATGGCAAGAAAGAAAGGCCTTTTTGCACACATTGCAACATCCCTGGACATACAATTGAGAAATGTTATAAGCTACATGGGTATCCACCAGGGTACAAGCCTAAAGGAAAGGGAAATGCTACTGCAAATCAGGTTTCTTTGAATCTGAGCAGTGGAGCAAACAATTCCTCAACTGGAAGCAATCTGTGTCCTATCTCTAAGGCACAATGTGAACAGCTATTGGCATATATTACTGCGAGTTCCGGAGGAGGAGATGTACATCATGCAGCTGTTGTGAGGGCTTCCAGTGTGGTTGGTGTTGATGGAAATCCTGATGGTGCTCCTGAGATGAATATCTCACAACCACAAAACAACCTTACATCTTGTTCCAATGTCATGTCAGGTATCACTCTTAACATACCTTATACTCCAAACCTATCACATTCTATATTTTCTGCCAAAATTTTCAATAAGAATGCTTTTAGTAAATTAGATTGGGTCATTGATACAGGAGCTACAGACCATATGGTATATTCTGTTTCCTATTTCACTTCAATTACTACCACACTCAATACACATGTTAATCTTCCTAATGGTGAAGTTGCTCTTGTCACACACATAGGCACTGTTAGGATTTCAGACAGTCTTGTACTCCACAATGTTCTATGTGTGCCCTCATTCACTTTCAACCTTATTTCTGTCAGTCAATTGGCAAAGTCCATCATTTGCTGTCTCATTTTTTTTGGAAACTTATGCTTCATCCAGGACCTTGCTCATTGGAGCACGATTGGTCTGGGTAAGGAGATTAATGGACTCTACTTGCTGCAAAAGGGAGAATCAACTTCAACCTCAAATTGTTTGTCTGCTTCTGTTTTAGCTTCTGCCAATAAAATTGTTTCAGCTTCTGTTAATAAGACTGGTTCAGCTTCTGTTAGTCAAACTAAGCCTCACATATGGCATGCTAGATTAGGGCATTTGTCAGATGCAAAATTAGCTTTGCTGAATAAGAACAATGTATCTTTTGTCAATACTAATGAAACTTTTCATTGTGATATCTGTCCTCTTGCAAAACAGAAAAGGTTGCCTTTTAATCCAAGTTCACATATCTCCAATGAATGTTTTGATTTGATTCATTGTGACTTATGGGGACCATTTTCTGTTCCTACCATTGATGGATGCAAGTTTTTCTTAACTATTGTAGATGATTGTTCAAGGTGTACATGGGTATATTTGCTAAAACACAAGTCCCAAACACAATTCTACTTAGAACAATTTTGTGCAATGGTTGAAACTCAATTTGCAAGGAAAGTCAAGTGCATTAGGACTGATAATGGTACTGAGTTCATCATGAAAGGTTTTTTTGAACAAAAGGGCATTTTACATCAGTTAAGTTGTGTTGAAACTCCACAACAGAATGCTGTTGTGGAAAGAAAACACCAACACATCCTAAATGTTGCAAGGGCACTCAAGTTTCAATCTAATTTGCCCTTGCATCTCTGGGGTTATTGTGTACTTACTGCTGTTTACTTGATTAACAGAATTCCTAGTTCAATTTTGAATCATAAAACTCCTTATGAAGTTCTCTTTGGCCATCTACCTTCTTATTCTCATTTAAGGGTTTTTGGGTGCCTTTGTTATGCCTCTACTCTTTCTCATCATAGAACTAAATTTGATCCAAGAGCAAAGAAGTGTGTCTTCCTTGGATATCCTTTTGGGTTAAAGGGTATAAAGTACTTGATTTGTCCACAAATGCTGTTTTTAATTCTAGAGATGTTGTTTTTCATGAACATACCTTTCCTTATGTTAAAGATGCATCTGATTTTACTGATCCTTTTAGTCTTGTTTCTGAGGTTGATGCTTGTTCTCCTGGTAACAGCAATGAAGACACATTTGTTACTCCTATCAACATTTCAGATTCTCACACACATTCACTTGATTCCCAAAGTCCAATCTCTTTTCCTCCTGTTTTACATTCCCATGAATTAAGTACTGATTTGTCTAATCTTGTGTCTCATGATGTTAATACATCACCCTTTACTTCACTTAATCCTTCTAGAACCACTTCACCTTCTTTGCCTGTTTCTAGTCCTACTTTACCATTCACCAGGAAATCCACCAGGGTTCACAAAACACCTGCCTATCTGCAAGACTATGCTTGCAATTCAGCTGCATCTGCTCCTACTCCAGGTTCCCCATATGTCTTGTCAGATTACTTGACATATTCTCATTTGCTACCTCAATATCAGTCTTATCTAATGTCTGTGAGTGCTTGCCCTCAAGAACCAACTTCTTTTTCTCAAGCAGTCCAAAACCCTCTATGGAGAGAGGCTATGGATAAAGAAATACATGCTTTAGAGAAGACTGGTACTTGGATTCTTACATCTCTCCCTGATGGTAAACGACCCATTGGTTGTAAGTGGGTATACAAGGTGAAGTTGAATTCTGATGGCAGTGTTGAAAGGTATAAAGCCAGACTGTGGCTAAGGGATATACTCAAAGGGAAGGCCTTGACTTCTTGGAGACATTCTCCCCTGTTGCCAAAACAGTTTTGTCCGAATGTTGCTTGCCCTTGCTTCTGCTAAAGGTTGGCCTCTCCACCAGCTTGATATCAACAATGCTTTCCTCCATGGAGACCTTGTTGAGGAGGTTTACATGACCTTACCACCTGGTTTTCATAGTAAGGGGGAGTCTTCAGCTCAGTCAGCAGCTTCTGAGTCAGCTAAGCCTTTGGTTTGCAAGCTTGTTAAGTCCCTCTATGGACTGAAGCAGGCTTCACGGCAATGGAATGTCAAGTTGTCTTCTACACTTTTAGATCTTGGATTCACACAGTCACAAGCTGATCACTCTCTATTTGTTCATTCAGATGGTGACTTGTTCACTGCATTACTAGTGTATGTAGATGACATGGTTATTACAGGCAACAATCCAAGTTGTGTTACTCTAGTCAAATCTGTCTTAGATCAGAATTTTGGTATTAAGGATCTTGGCTGCCTTAAATATTTCCTTGGTCTAGAAATAGCTAGAAGTGATAAGGGTATTAGCTTAAACCAAAGGAAATATGCCCTTGAGGTGCTAAAAGAGGCAGGTATGACAGGTTGCAAACCTGCCAAAACACCTATGGAACAGCAACTTAAATTGTCTAAGAGTGATGGTGAATTGCTTGAGGATGCAAGCCAGTTTAGAAGGTTGATAGGGAAGTTGATGTATCTTACCCTTAGTAGACCTGATATCACCTATTCCGTTCATAGACTTAGTCAATTTTTGTCTCAACCTAGAGTTCCACACATGAGGGCAGCTACTAGGATCTTGCAGTATATAAAAGGGACACCTGGACAAGGAGTATTTTTTCCTGTGGATTCAGACTTGCAACTAAAAGCCTTCTGTGATGCGGATTGGGCAGGCTGCCCTGACACAAGAAAGTCCCTTACTGGTTATTGTGTTTTCTTAGGGAATGCCTTAGTTTCTTGGAGATCAAAGAAACAAAGTGTGGTGTCTAGATCATCTGCAGAAGCTGAGTACAGGTCCATGGCTTCAACAACATGTGAGGTGACTTGGTTGCTGTACTTACTGAAGGATCTTCATGTTTCACATGACAAACCAGTGCTCATGTACTGTGATAACCAGGCTGCTCTTCACATCTCAGCCAATCCAGTTTTTCATGAACGATCCAAACATATTGAGGCAGATTGTCATATTGTAAGGAATAGAGTTTTGGATGGAACCATCAAAACCTTTCATGTGTCTTCTAGAAACCAATTGGCAGATATATTTACAAAAGCACTTGGGTTGGAGAGCTTCTTAAGGTTACTAAAGAGACTGGGGATCATTAATATTTTTGCTCAAAACATTCACTTTCCTGAGTCATTGTCACAACATCAAGAAGCAAGAGCTTTGCTCTTGAGGGGAGTGTTGAAAACAAGAAGAAATACACTCAGGATCAAACTAACTATGTCTACAGAACTAAAGGGATGAACACTGATCAAGCAAATCAAATAGACAAGAGTCAAGGGGATTGGGCTAGTGCAGAGTTACTTGACATGATAGAAGCAGTCCCTTACCATGAGTATTTCATCCATGCCATTGATGAAGATATGCCACGTGGATAGAAGCAGTTATCAGATGATGATCAGTGGACACGTGGATGAGTAGATTAGGATTGATTGTAACTGCTTTCCCTTATTTTCCGGAATTAGTTTTCTTCCTCTGTTTTGGTACTGAATGTATATATATATGTGTAGTTATGTATTACATTTGATTCCTTCTTTTGTACTCCAACTTTCTCAATCAATAATACTAGAGGTTCTATTTAGAGAGAGGGTTTCAGAATTTTACATAGCTCAATTAGTAAAGTCTCTGATAGTTGAATAAGAGATCTGAAATTTAATCTCTGCCTATACTAAAAATTGATTGATGTCTTAATCTGATGATAAAGAGTTATCATTAGGGTAGACGTCATAAGTTGAAATTCTCTCTTAAAAAAAAAAAAAAAAAAAAACTAATGGTTTACAACTTGCTCACACTTGACTTAAGATTTTTTTATTTTTTATTTTTAAGTAATAGAGATGTTACTGTTTACCTTTTTGCTAGTTTCATTTGAAGTGACCAAATAAAACAAAATTATATTAAAGTATTATCAATAAATAAAGGAAATTAATCAATTATACAATGATTTTATATCAATTCTTGGTGCTAAGCCTAGTATCAGGTTGTTTTTATCTCAATTTTTTCAGTAAGAAACCATGGGTAATTTTTCTCAAAAAAAAAAAAGCCGTGGGTATTATTATTATTATTATTATTATTATTATTTTGGTTGCTTCTATCATGCCTGTGGTCAATTATTTTATATCATGTCTTTTTTATTTTTTTTTCTTTTTTTCATAAATAGGTCTAATAATTAAAAATAAATCACATCATCACTCTGTTTGGTCACAATAAAAATAAGTAAAGATTGACATAAACCCATAAATTTGAACGTATTAAAAAATTTAGGAAAGAAGAACAAATTTTTTTTTTAGAGGTAGTTTTAACCTATGGAGTTCGCTCCCGATCATTGCTGTTTACTATCAAACAGTATTTTAGCAATTTTTTTTCTTTACCTAAGAACCTTATTATATTTAATTTGGCCCCATGAAAAAAATTTCTAACTTCACCACTGTTCACACGATTTTTTGTTTTTAATCATTGACAATTAGTTGCCTAGAATAATTACAATGGGAAAGAGTGTGACAAGGTTATGACAATAAAATTAAGAAAAAGTTAATCAATGCTCTAGTGAAAAAAAAAAAAAAGTAATTAACTTTTATGACAATATTTGTTTAATATATATTGTAGGGTCAGTTTTGGTAGCCTAAGCCCAAAAGCTATGGGTCAAAGGGCCAACGAACCCAGGACAATAAATTTGTAGAGAGTGGGCGAAAGAGCTAGGCTGGTTATGAAGTAAACAATGGTTGGCTAGGTTACTTGCAATGATGATAACATGAACTAATACTTGAACAACTCCATGAATGTATGTCCGAAGAGACGTTTTATTAAGTGAACAGTGATTATAATATTCAGAGTTACAGTAAAACTTTTCTCTCCCTTTTTTCTCTCTTCCCTCTGTCCCCTATTATCAGGGACCCTTCTTCTTTATATAGCATCATCTCCTATCATCTCCATCGTCCACCTATTCTTCATCTGCGTATCCACTCAAGTGCATGTCACGTCATGTGTCTGCTTTAGTTCTTTGTGAGTGGCAGTAGCCGAGGTTACACTGTTCAGGGGTCTTCTCCACATAAATGCGGCCAGAAAAGCTGTTGCAGTGCATTAAATGCGGTGGTAGCAGCTTTTCCTTTAGATATTTTTTAGTTATGATCATCTCTGGATTTACTCAGGACCTATCATTACCGTTGGGATCGTTAGGAAGATTATTCGGACCTTCCTCACGTTTGTTTGATCAAGGTCATTCGTAGCCGAGGAGCAAGACGTCTTCGGACCAGTGATGACCTCTTCGGACGACACTCCCCCTCTACTTCTGGGCTTCCTGCTTCAGATGGGCCGCCCCAACCACCTATTGCTCCTCGGAAATACGATAGTCCTTAACAGGGTGTCCCGGACCCATTAAGTAGCTTTGGGTTTTTTCCCCCCACAATAGCCCCTCAAAATCTTAATTTTTCCTTCACGTCCGAAGAGAAAAAATGGGATTTTGACTTGTCACGGAGTAAAAGCTTGAAAATAGACAAAAGTTCGGCCTGGCACATGTGCAGGTATAGATGCGCGCGCTCCATCATTGCTACCGTTGTTTTCCGTATTCCTGAAGCACTACATTAATTACAATAGGGGGCGCCTTGTCCTTTGCATCCAATAGTGGGCTATTGATCCAACGGACGGGGTTCTTCCTCGGGATTTTGGCAAAATAACTTCCGCCCCTTCGTTTGACCTCGTATAAAATCTCAGAGGTTGACATTTCTTCCTTACTTTGCAACTCTCAGATCATTCCACAAGAACAAGCACACAAACACTCCGAGCTCTTTCAATCGCCGATTTCAATCCTTCCCAGAGTTCTCAAGAATCCTTCTGCGAGCTCAGAGATCGGTCTCTAGTCCAGTTCTTGTAAGTTTTCATCATCCCAGTTCTTCAATTTTCTCTTTGGCTGTCCATTTTTCCCTTTGAGCGACCATTTCTTGACTGCTACGTCGCGCCTCCATTTTTCTGTTGAGTGATGGGTAAACTCGAGTGCTTGGTAGATAGCCCTGCCCAGTTGGAGAATTTAGGGTCATATACCGCATACCTCCAAACGTGGGTGTGAGGTATTGCCCTCCGGAGAAGATACTAACTGATCGGAAAACGGGGGAAGTTGTGATTCCCGTTATTGCCTTCCTGGAAGGGGGAATGACAATTCCTATGGGCCTTATCACCACTAGCTACCTTCGAAACCATAGGATTACCCCTTGGCAGTGCGCGCCTAATATGTTTAGGATCCTAGGAGCAATTGAGGACCTTAACCGCCACCTAGGATTGGGGCTCACTTGGCTCGATGTGGTGCACATGTATAAGTTCCACAGCCAGCAAGGAGCAGGATATTATTTAAAATCCCGGTCCGACGTTGTTAGGCTCATCTCCTGCCTTCCTAAATCTAATAAAGGGATGAAGGATGACTACGTGATCATCTCGGGCACGTGGTATGACGGCCCTCACTGTCCGACCAGAGCAGGAGAGCCAGGTGGGACACGTTAGTCTTAGGCACACTAACCATAGGCTTAGGATCTTCGTCTTTTAACAGTTTTTATTCTTCTTGTGTTGCTGCTTTCCAGTTTCTAACAAAGCTCTGCTGTGACTTGTAACAGATAAGAGAAACATCTCTCCTCGGCTCAGCCTTACCAACTTCGCCGCGCTCAACTATTTGCTACGGTCCGAGATCTTTGTAAGCGAGGATGAACAACTCCGATCGGCTCCCCTCATCCTAGGGTACAAAGCGAAGCGAAAAGACTTCCAACCGGTCGGCAACGCGATAATCCAGGGAGACAAACGTCTCCGCCGTATCGACGTTTCGTTTAAGGGTTTTTTGGCACCGCACGACCTTCTGCTTGTGCCACACCCAAACCCTCGGGGTATACCCCCTCTCGTCCAGCCACTACAGTAAGTTTCCCTCGGACTAGAGGTTGAGGGTGAAAAGGTTGGTTCCTCCACCTCCTCGCTAGAAGAACAGATAGACAAGTTCCACTTCGGGGGGGAAGCTTTAGGGGCAAATCAAGTGGTAGAGGTCTCGGACGCCGAGGAAGGAGGTGATAGGCATTCCAGTGTCCACCTATTTTTGGTAACTGCCCTCCCCGACGACTCCTCGGACGAAGACATAGCGGATTTGAAATGCCTGATGAGGAATAGGGGCCAAAAGGCCGAGCAAAAAGGTGCTGGGACCTCTCAACCAGTAGAGATCCTACCTCCAGCGCCCCCCAAGGCTCCTGAACTCTGCCTGAAGCCCATGCCAAACTTACAGAAGAAGAGGCCCCACGAGCCTGAAGAGAGGGAGGTGGGGGTGCCCCCAAAAGTAAGCAAGCAGCAGAAGACAGCGAGGGACCGAGGCAAAAGGGCCTCTTCCATTAAAAGCCGTGACGAGAACATCGGGGCTGAGGTCCACCGAGGAGTAGAACCCCGCATATGGTCCCCAAGGCTTGAGCTGGATGGAGCCCCTATTCTTTGGGATATGTCCCTCAGGAACTATGATGGGAAGGGCAGGATACGTTGCTGAGGCCCTGCAGCAGCCACTCCTCCTCCCTCACGATATGGAGTCCTACAGGCGTTTCAACCAGTAGGAGCTCTTCTTATCCCTTAAAAGGGACATGGCCATGGTAAATGAACTTGCTCTCTTAATTTGAGTTCCATTTTTAATTTTCTTTGCTTCCTTTCTTCACCTTGTGCTAAGAATGTGGTCATGCAGATTACTCAGCAGATCTACGTGGCTGAGGAATGGAACAAAAAGTCCTACCTCGAGGCCCAAGTGGCAGTCCAGTCTCAATCCGAGGCGGAGAAGGCTCTTGGTCTGCTGAAGGATGATTATGCTCGCACATCCGAGCAGCTTAAGGCCGTGACCCGGGAGAGGGACAACTGCAAGGCCGGCCTTCAAAACGCCGAGACCCAGGCCAAGGAGCAGCGCAAACAATTGCGCGCATCAGAGATCAACCTGGCGACCGAAAGGGAGCTGGTGAAGGGTCTCAGGGCTGAACTCCAAAAAGCCAGGGAGGGCGCCCGAGCAGCCGAGCAGGCGGTTCAACTGGCCAAGGAGTCAGTTGAAGCTGAGAGAAAAGCGGCATATCAGCTGGGAGTGGACGAGACTGGAAAGCTACTTACGGAGCAATTTGCTTTGGTTGCTCGTGAGTACTGCGACGTAACCTGGCAAAAGGCACTAGACGTTGCTGGGGTCTCTTCGGACTCTCCCCTGAGGCTACCTGGGAGCATATACTATGATCCAGAGATCCGAGAGCTCCCAGAGATTGACTCTCCTCCTGCTCCACAGCTTTTGGAGGCTACGGAGCAAAGCTTAGTCAAAGTAGCTTCCCCATCCGTCCTTAATGCACCCAGAGAGGCTGGTCTACCAGTTGAACTAGCCAAAGACAAAGGTTCAAGGGTTGGACGAAGAGAAGACTCCCGCTGAGTCCCAGAGCGAAGCCCCAGAAGCTGCTGCTCAGACAGGCCAAGTTGCTGACCCTGTGGTTCCTTCAGCTCAAGAGTAGATACATAGGGCCCCCCTTTTCTTTGTGTTTTTCCTTTTGTAAGAGATTGTGAGCCACTTTCTTGATTAATGAAGCAATTTCTCCTTCGCATTCATTTGCTTTGCTGTGTGTAATACAACTCACTATTATTATCAAAGCCCTGTACCTTAACGTTATTGTGATCCTGATATCATGTTAACAACGCGCATGACTAACATTGGTATTAGAAAGGGGCAGAATGTATGAGAACTATTACTAAACAACGAAAACTACAGGGGTTATAGTAAAGAGCTCTACAAGCCTTTCCAAATGTGCACAAAAGAATAAGAGGCAAGATTTAAGTTTAAACACTTAAAAGGAATCATAACATAGTGCTAACTAACCCAAATCATCTGGTCCGAGGACTACAGGCATGAATGGATTTAAGTTTAAACACTTAAAGGAATCGTAACATAGTGCTAACTAACCCAAATTATCTGGTCCGAAGACTATATGCATGAATGGATTTAAGTTTAAACACTTAAAGGAATCGTAACATAGTGCTAACTAACCCAAATCATCTGGTCTGAGGACTACAGGCATGAATGGATTTAAGTTTAAACACTTAAAGGAATCGTAACATAGTGATAACTAACCCAAATCATCTGGTCCGAGGACTACAAGCATGAATGGATTTAAGTTTAAACACTTAAAGGAATCGTAACATAGTGCTAACTAACCCAAATCATCTGGTCCGAGGACTACAAGCATGAATGGATTTAAGTTTAAACACTTAAAGGAATCGTAACATAGTGCTAACTAACCCAAATCATCTGGTCCGAGGACTATAGGCATGAATGGATTTAAGTTTAAATACCTAAAAGAATCGTAACATAGTGCTAACTAACCCAAATCATCTGGTCCGAGGACTACAGGCATGAATGGATTTAAGTTTAAACACTTAAAGGAATCCTAACATAGTGCTAACTAACCCAAGTCATCTGGTCCGAGGACTACAGGCATGAATGGATTTAAGTTTAAACACTTAAAGGAATCGTAACATAGTGCTAACTAACCCAAGTCATCTGGTCCGAGGAATACAGGCATGAATGGATTTAAGTTTAAACACTTAAAGGAATCGTAACATAGTGCTAACTAACCCAAATCATCTAGTCCGAGGACTACAGGCATGAATGGATTTAAGTTTAAACACTTAAAGGAATCCTAACATAGTGCTAACTAACCCAAATCATCTAGTCCGAGGACTACAAGCATGAATGAATTTAAGTTTAAACACTTAAAGGAATCCTAACATAGTGCTAACTAACCCAAATCATCTGGTCCGAGGACTACAGGCATGAATGGATTTAAGTTTAAACACTTAAAGGAATCATAACATAGTGTTAACTAACCCAAATCATCTGGTCCGAGGACTACAGGCATGAATGGATTTAAGTTTAAACACTTAAAGGAATCGTAACACAGTGCTAACTAACCCAAATCATCTGGTCTGAGGACTACAGGCATGAATGAATTTAAGTTTAAACACTTAAAGAAATCATAACATAGTGCTAACTAACCCAAATCATCTGGTCCGAGGACTACAGGCATGAATGAATTTAAGTTTAAACACTTAAAGGAATCGTAACATAGTGCTAACTAATCCAAATCATCTAGTCTGAGGACTACAGGCATGTATGGATTTAAGTTTAAACACTTAAAGGAATCGTAACATAGTGCTAACTAACCCAAATCATCTGGTCTAAGGACTATAGGCATGAATGGATTTAAGTTTAAACACTTAAGGAATCGTGACATAGTGCTAACTAACCCAAATCATCTGGTCCGAGGACTACAGGCACGAATGGATTTAAGTTTAAAAACTTAAAGGAATCATAATAGATTGATATGCTGATTAAAAGAAGAGTTTGATTAATAATAATACCTTTTAAGGTTATTTACATTCCACGGGCGTGGTATCACATGATTGTCTAGGTCTTCAAGGAAGTATGTCCCAATGCCAGCTCCTGAAGTAATACGATATGGCCCTTCTCAATTAGGCCTTAATTTTCCCCAAGCTAGGTTCTTTGCAGTGTCAACCACCTTTCTTAGTACCAGATCGCCAGGTTCCAGAGGTCTGAGCCTTACGTTGGCATCGTAGCCCTGTCTAAGTTTTTATTGGTAATGCGCTAATCGGACCATTGCATTTTCCCTCCTTTCATCAATTAGATCCAAGCTCTTCTCTAGCAGCTCATCGTTACCCGTCGGACTAAACGAGCTAGTTCTCAGTGTCGGGAATCCAGTTTCCAAAGGTATAACAGCTTCAGCCCTGTAGGTCATTGAGAAAGGAGTCTCTTTAGTAGACCTGCGTGGAGTGGTTCTGTAAGCCCAAAGCACATGTGGCAATTCTTCTACCCATTTACCCTTCGCATCATCTAATTTCTTTTTCAAGCCATTCACAATGACCTTGTTGACAACTTCAGCCTGGCCATTACCCTGGGGATAAGCTGGGGTGGAGTACCTATTTATGATCCCTAGCTCGCTACAATAGCTCCTAAATGCTTTGCTATCAAACTGCAGGCCATTGTCCGAGATGAGAGCACATGGGACTCCAAATCGAGTAACTATACTCTTCCACACAAACTTTTGCACGTCTATGTCTTGGATGTTTGCAAGAGGTTCTGCTTCGACCCACTTGGTGAAGTAATCAATGCCGACCAGCAGATATTTCTTGTTTCCTGCAGCCTTAGGGAATGGTCCCACGATATCCAAGCCCCATTGGGCGAAAGGCCATAGGCTGGATAATGGGTTGAGAGTCCCTCCTGGCTGATGAATGTGTGGGGCAAATCGCTGACACTGATCACATTTTTTGACATAATCCAGGGCTTCTTTTTGCATGTTTGGCCACCAATAACCTTGAGTGATGGCTCGGTGGGCCAAGGATCTTCCTCCAGTGTGGCTTCCACAGATTCCTTCATGCAGCTCCTCTAATAACAGCTCAGCCTTTTCAGGATGCACACACAACAAGTACGACCCTGAATAGGAACGTTTGTATAGTTTCTGATCCTCAGACAACCAGAACCTGGCTGCTTTCCTCCAAATTTTATCGGCTTCTCCCTTCTCTTCAGGCAGGATATCTTCTTTCAGAAACTTATCTAACGGGTCCATCCAACTGGGTCCAGCCCTGACCTGATGTACTTGAATTACTCCTTTTCCTGCTTCGGTAGACTTATGCAAGTCCTCAACGAGGATAACTCTCGACAAATCTTATGCCGAAGAGGTGGCTAGAGTGGCCAAGGAGTCAGCGTGTGAGTTACCACTCCTAGGAATATGCAGCAAGCTGAAAGACTCGAACCCTGACTGCAGATGTTTAGCTCGGCTCAAGTATCCCTGCATTCTTTCGTCCTTTGCCTCAAACTCCCCCTGAACTTGACCCACAATCAGCCTTGAGTCCGAGAATACCTTTACTACATTTCCTCCCATCCTTTGGACTATACTCATCCCCATCAATAGGGCTTCATATTCCACCTCATTATTGGTTGCCGAGAAGCCCAGCCTTAATGCTTTTTCAATAATGATTCCTTCGGGGGATATCAGCACTAGCCCCACTCCGGAGCCTCTCTAGTTTACAGCACCATCCACGTACGCCTCCCAATGGGAAGGCTCTTGTTGAGAAATTATGCCAACCGACTTTTCATCCATGTCCGATGTCAGCTTTACTTCTTCTAGTCGGGGCTCCGTGAACTCAACTACCAAATCAGCAAGCACCTGGCCCTTGACTGAGGTGCGTGGCATATACTTGATATCAAAAGCCCCTAGGATCGTCCCCCATTTTGCAATTCTTCCAGTGTAGTCCGCACTTCGGAGTATAGCCTTGAGCGGAAGCTGGGTGAGAACGACGACCGTATGGGCTTGGAAATAATGCGGGAGCTTTCGTGTACCGTGCACCACTGCTAAAATAGCCTTTTCCAACAGTAAATAACGGACCTTGGCTTCATGCAGTGACTTGCTTACACAATAAACGGGTTTCTGCACACCGCCATCTGCTCGGATCAGAACCAAGCTTACAGCATGGGTAGCTACCGCAATATACACAAACAAGACCTCGTCGAGCTCAGGACTGGACATGATTGGTGGTCGAGCTAGATAATCTTTCAACTGTTGGAAGGCCACAGCACACTCTTCTGTCCACTCGAACCCTTTCAACTTGTTAATCAGGGAAAAGAAGGGCCGACACCTATCCACTGATCGAGAGATAAATCGATTTAGGGCTGCCGTCATCCCTGTCAGTTTCTAAACCTCCTTGGGATTTCGAGGAGCTTGCAACTCATTGATGGCCTTTATCTAATCAGAGTTGACCTCAATTCTCCTGTGAGTCACCATATATCCCAGAAACTTGCTTGACCCCACACCAAACGAGCACTTAGCAACATTCAAGCGTAGCTTGTACTTCCTGAGAACTTCAAAGGTGCTTTCTAGGTCCTTCACGTGCTCGGCCACCACTTTGCTCTTCACCACCATGTCATCTATATAAACCTCAATATTTCTTCCCAGCTGTGGTTCAAACATCCTCGTCATCATCCTTTGGTAAGTAGAACCCGCATTTTTTAAACCGAACGGCATCACCTTATAGTGGTAGTTACCTGTGGGGGTCAATAAAGCAGTCTTCTCTTGGTCTTCCAGGGCTAAGGGTATCTGATGATAGCCTTGGAACGCGTCCAAGAAGCTCATTCAGGGGTGTCCGACGGTGGCATCTACTAGCCGATCGATTTTAGGCATGGGGAATGGATCTTTAGGGCATGCCTTATTTAAGTCGGTGAAGTCCACACATACTTGCCATTTCCCGCTCTTCTTCTTTACCACCACAGTATTTGCCAACCACTCTGGGTAGAAAACCTCTTTAATAGCCCCAGCTTGTTTGAACTTTGCCACTTCTTCTCTGACTGCCTCAGCGTGTTCCTTAGATGGACGCCGAGGAGGCTGCTTCTTAGGGGTGATCATGGGGTTTACTTTCAAATGGTGGCATATAAATTTTGGATCCACCCCAGGGGCTTCATAAGCGTTCCAAGCGAATACGTCGAGATTTTCCTTAAGAAGTTGCACTAATTCCTCTTTTTCCTGCAACGGCAATTGGGATCCGAGTTGAAAGAATTTTTCGGGATTATCCCCAATGATGACTTTTGTCAAATCTTCGCACCCTGCGCCCTTGTCCGGATCTTCAGTGGGCGATGACTGGTGGTTTGGTTGCTATAAGCCCCTAGTTGACGACTCGGCTCCTGGCTCGTGTTGAATGGCAGCCACTAAGCATTGTCTTGCTATGGATTGATCTCCCCAGATTTCGCAAACCCGGCCTTCGGATGGGTATTTGATTTTCTGATGCAAGGTGGAAGAAACCGCCCCCAACGCATGAAGCCAAGGTCTGGCTACAATTGCCGTATAGGGTGAAAAGACATCCACAACTATGAAATCCACCTCCACCACCTCTGAGCCAGTCTGCACGGGTAGTCGTATTTGGCCCTTCGGGGTGACAACTCTTCCTTCGAAACTGATCAGCGAAGAACTATATGGAGTTAAGTCACTGAGTTTGAGGTTCAGCCCCCTGTAGAGGTCAGGGTACATTATTTTTGCAACGCTACCCTGGTCAACCATCACCCGTTTCACATCATACCTCCTAATTCTGAGTGTGACGACCAACGCATCATCATGAGGCTGGACAGTGCCCACCTTGTCTGCGTCCGAGAAACCTACAACTAGTTGATCATCCAATTTGCAACTCTTAGGACCCTGGCTAGATTCCCCCGCAGGCAACCGATCCACCGACATGACCTTGGATGGCCAGGATCCTGTTCTCCCTAGGGCTGCGAAGATAACATTGATAGTTCCCAGAGAGGGTTTCAGAGGATCATCCCTCCGGGAGTCCGTGCTCGTCGGACCTCCTCGGCCACTGGTGTGATGTAGGAGATGTCGCAGTTTCCCCTCGCTGACTAGTTGTTCCAAATGAACCCACAAGTTCCTGCAGTCCTCAGTCGTGTGCCCATGATCCTGGTGGTATTGGCAGTAGAGATTGCAATTACATTTGTCAGGATTCCCTGCCATCTTGTTCGGCCACTTGAAGAACGGCTCGTTCTTGACTTTTTCCAAAACTTGATGGACTGGGTCTCTGAATACGGTGTTGACAGTCTGGGGATTGGCCGCTCCTGACTGCACAGGAAAATCTCTCCTCGGTTTGCTGTTGGTGTATCGATCCGACCTGAAATCCCTCCTCTCTTGGGGGATAACTTTCTCTTTGCCTTTTCCTTGTTGTTGGTCTTCTTCAACTCTCTTATACTTCTCAATGTGGTCCATTAGCTGACGCATGCTAGTGACGGGTTTACCAGACAAGGATGTCCTTAAACCATGATCGGTAGGGAGGCCGAGCTTAAACGTTTCTAGGGCCATTGCATCGAAATTGCCCTCCATGTCATTAAACATCTCCCAACATCTATCCGAATACACCTTCAGTGTCTCTCCTTCCTGCATGCTCAAAGACAGCAGAGAAGACAAAGGTCGGGCCACTCTTCGGCAGGTGACAAATCGTGAACTAAAAGCTTGGGTGAGCTCTTTGAAAGAGCTGATGGAATTTGGACTCAGCCCATCGAACCACCTCATGGCAGCTGGCCCAAGACTGGAAGGGAAGACCTTACACATCAGCGCTTCGTCCCTGGAGTAGACAGCCATCCTTTGGTTAAAATGACTTACATGTTCCACGGGATCTGTTTTACCATTGTAGATGGTGAACGTTGGTTGATTAAAACGCCGAGGAAGTCTCGCCTCTTCAATCTTGCGCGTGAAGGGTGACCTAGAAATCTGGTTCAGAACCCTACTCATGGCGTCGTTTCCCACGTCTCCATGTGGTGGACTTCTGCGTTGCCCCTTGCTATGAGATTCTTCTTCATAGGTATAGGACTCGCTGGCTGGTGTCCTGGATTTATGTTGATAAGTGACGTCCGGCTTGTCATCTGGGTCCTCATCAGAGTACGAGGGAGCTCGTTTCCTCTTTGCATGGCGTAACTCCCTTTTTAGCTTTTCAATCTCCCGCTGTAAATCTCGGTTCTTCTCTGCATGGGACATGTGACTCCCCCCATGTGATTGGCTCTGACCAGGGGGCACAGTGTGCACGCTACCCTCGTGGTCCTGTCTCCGCTCTAGGTTAAGAAAGGGGTCAATGTGCTGGGATGCCCTAAACTCCGCTTCTTGTTGACCGTGTCCAGCCATCACTTACTGTTGTCTCCACCCCTGCACAAACTCTTCCCACAGACGGCGCCAATTGTAGGGTCAGTTTTGGTAGCCCAAGCCCAAAAGATATGGGTCAAAGGGCCAACGAACCCAGGACAATAAATTTGTAGAGAGTGGGCGAAAAAGCTAGGCTGGTTATGAAGTAAACAATGGTTGGCTAGGTTACTTGCAATGATGATAACATGAACTAATGCTTGAACAACTCCATGAATGTATGTCCGAAGAGATATTTTATTAAGTGAACAGTGATTATAATATTCAGAGCTACAGTAAAACTTTTCTCTCCCTTTTTTCTCTCTTCCCTCTGTCCCCTATTATCAGGGACCCTTCTTCTTTATATAGCATCCTCTCCTATCATCTCTATCGTTCACCTGTTCTTCATCTACGTATCCACTCAAGTGCATGTCACGTCATGTGTCTGCTTTAGTTCTTTGTGAGTGGCGGTAGCCGAGGTTACACTGTTCAGGGGTCTTCTCCACATAAATGTGGCCAGAAAAGCTGTTGCAATGCATTAAATGCGGTGGTAGCAGCTTTTCCTTTAGATATTTTTTAGTTCTGATCATCTCTGGATTTACTCAGGACCTATCATTACCGTTGGGATCGTTAGGAAGATTATTCGGACCTTCCTCACGTTTGTTTGATCAAGGCTATTCATAGCCGAGGAGCAAGACGTCTTCGGACCAGTGATGACCTCTTCGGACGACACTCCCCCTCTACTTCTGGGCTTCCTGCTTCAGATGGGCCGCCCTAACCACCTATTGCTCCTCGGAAAAACGATAGTCCTTAACAAGGTGTTCCAGGCCCATTAAGTAGCTTTGGGCTTTTTCTCCCCACACACACACACACATATATATATATATATATATATCTCATAAAAATAATATTAAAACTTTTTTACAATTGTCTATTAACAAATATCTTAAGAGTTACCATTTTATACTCAATTTATTATTTCTCTCTGAATGCATGTGGAGCCGATGATTTCTTTATGGTTCAATCATCTTCATCTTCTTCTTGTTCTTCTTCATCATAATCATCATCATCTTCTCTCTTCCTTGTAGCTTTTGAACCGTAAAAAAAGAGATAGAGAGAGAAAAGATGAACGCAACTTTTTTTTTTTGGCAGAAACAATCTAATTGTATATATTTAATATCGTGTATGTATAGAGTTAATTTACTGGTGAAATGTACCCCGTACGTTCAGGCAATTTTATATCACTTGTCGACTAATAACAAATGCAGGTGACAACGACAATTTTATTGACAAGTTGCAAGTTGCAAATTGGAATTCAGTTAAGGTAATGTCCTCCAAACGATGGACTTTTAAGTCAATACCAATAAACACTTGTTATTGTTAAGAAAAAAATTGTTGTGTATGTACTATGTAGCATTTCTCATTACAATTTCTTTCTATATATTATTATGAGTAGATAGACTATTATGGCGTCCATCTGTCATCATTCATAGCAAATCAATGACTTGGTTGTCATGAATTCTCGAACATACACCCGCCAACCTCCAACTACGACCTTGAAACCTAGAAAAATTCTACTTCTATAGTCTTTTTGCGTTATAACTTATAACTCTGCCACAATTTTAATATAGTAGACTAAAAATAGTTGATGCATATATTTGAAAGTAACAAATAATTAATCACAATCTATCACATAAAATAGTTGTGAAAAAAAAAAAGTGTAATAAAATTATGGTCCAATAATAACTCTAAAACCTATGCATAGGAAACTGATTTGTAAAAATTTAAGCGATATATTAGACATGTTAGCATAATAGCATAAGTCCAAGCTCATTCTACTTTGCATATAAGACAAGTCTACTACTTGAATTAGAAGTCTAAGATTTAGCATACTATATATACTCATGTATGGTTTTTTTTTTTTGCTTTTTTTTTTTTTGCTAAATTAAAAATGGGTAGGGGGCGACCTGAGTAAACTGGATTGTAAAAATTTAATACAGGATTTGTATTATACTTTCGTATAATAAAGATGTATTTTTTAATGGTTTTCTCTGTGGATATATATATATAGGTTGCTAGACTAAACCACGTAATCCTTGTATTCTTGTGTTCTCTATTTTATGATTTTACTTTCACATATATTTTAGCATATTCAACACTATGTATTGGAAACTGACTTTTAAAAATTTAAGCAATTATTTTATTATATCCATTATAGTTCGTGGATGAATCTTTAGATTTCTTGATTTTTTTTTTAATTCCTTTTATTTCACAACACATAATTACTATGGAACTCTAACCAATGCAAAAAAAAAAAAAAAAATTGTGCTCATTTTGTCCCAAAAAATTAGTTATCTTACTATATAATTTTTTTTGTTATCACATTGATTCATGCTTAAAATTTTTGTTTTTATTTGATGGATTAAAAATTTTATGCATTTTATGCTAGGCATATTATATACATATTGTGCGCGCCCGATACCGAAAGCCGTTGGACTGGGCCTCACTTGGGCTCACAACTTACTTGTATAGTGGGTTTGGATTTCCTACACTGGGTCGTTCTTCCCGCTAAGACCTAAAGTCCTTTCTTTTCTTTCCTCGTGGGTCTGAGTCACCTTCTCTTTTTACTCACTCTTTTCATACACTCTCCTTACTGCGCGCCATTTTTTTTTTCCAATCCCCCTCTTCTCCAAACTTCCTGCATTTATAGGCCATAGTTTAGTGGAGAGGTCATAATTACTTGCCAACGACTGCAACCGGCGGTCCACTATTATCGATCGTAAGTGGGTGGTCAGGTAGGAGTGGGAAATTGTGAGGGTGGCGTTGGAACTTGGTTCCTGCCTCCACGATAGTCCTCGGGAGCGGTGGCTCTCCGGGGCGCGGCCGGGTAGGTACAGTGCGGGTCTTCCCGTGAGTCAAATATCTATCTCTATGGAAAGGTGTTGCCGAGAAACGATGAAGAAGCAAGGCTCAGGCTTGCAGTACGCGTGGCCCGGAGGTGGGCTGCCGGGTATAAGGGGATTGGCCTCATGGGCCATATACCCAGGCCAGGGTCCAAGGCCCAATGTAGGATACAATGCGGGGGCCGTACAATAGCCCCCCCCTTGATTCGCTCCCCATTCTCGGGGGTGAATCAAGGGTCGTAGGGGGTAGATACCCGTCTGGGAAGTCGAAGGGTCGTTGCTCGGTCGTGGATGGGGACATTAATGCGTCTCAAAAGACGCGATTGGAGTCGACTGACGACCTGTCCGTCATTATTACCTGACGGTTCGTGAACCGAGGCGTTACGCGTGTGGCAGTTGAGGCAGCGGTCCGCGTGTTTTCCCGCCAAGGGATCATTTAATGCTTCCCATTTCACTCTCCATGCTTATAAATAGTCCCTCTAGTCTCTGGTTCTCACTTTTGCATTCCTCATTTTAGAATATTTCACTCTGCCGAGCATCCCTCCTTCGTGGTTCTTTCCCTGGCCCAGAACACACTTCCTCCTTAGAGCCCTCAGTAAGTTCCTCTTCTTCTTCTCATTTTTCTGTTTAGCCAGTTCAATCGATTCTTTGGTATTTATAGAATTTCTTTTCTCAATTTTCTTTGAAAAACACTCGTTTTGAAAAATGAGTTACTCTCACCTCCTTTTAACCGAGCATGCTTTGGCTAGATTTAGGGAGGCCTATAACGTTCCTAACGATGTAGACATTGCCTATTGCAATATGGGTGATATTGACATCCAGAGGCGCCGTGGTGAGAACACGGTGTTCTTTCCCTTGATAGCCATCTTAGAGGGTGGGGTTAGGTTCCCGGTCGACCCTCTGATTCTTAGTACCCTTAGATTTTACGGCCTTTGTCCCTCCCAACTCCCTCCCAACTTTTACCGGGTGGTGAGTTGTGTGAGTAGGTTGAACCAGTTGTACGGGTTGCAACTAAACCACCACGACATTAATCAGATGTATAGCCTGTGCGGCAATGTCGAGTCTGACTATTACTTAAAGACTAGGGATGCGCGGGTACGGCTTATTTCATGCCTACCAGATTCGAACCGTAACTCGGCAAAAGATTTCGTTCGGGTGTGAGCGGCAATTGGTTTGCCGAGGAGATACCCTGCGCGTTTTCGCCGCGCGACGTTGGTCGGTGACTAACCTTTATTTTCTTTGATTTCTTCACTTCGGTCCGGTTATGTGAATGTTAACCCTTATTTTCTGTGCAGAGACCAAAAGATTCAAGCCGGACATCAGAGTAGTACATGTTCGGGATCTGAACTTCTTGCTCAGGTCGGAAATCTTCGTACATACGGACGGGCAACTCCGAGCGTCCCATCTCATCCTCGGAGTCAATCCCGTCTACTCAACTTGGCAGCCGTTCAGCCAAGCCCTGCTAGTTGATAGTCCTCTCATCTCGTATATAGACGTCCGGCACGCAAACTTCCTCCCCCCAAGGCTAACTGTAGGCGAGGCGCGTGATCTCGGTCCCCGGTACATCTGTTCAGACGAGCGACAGCCAATTCGCGACGATTCAGCCGAGCGCGTATCCGCCGAGCGTAGGAGACGTGCCCACGAGCAGATCCAGCAAGAAACTCCTGCGCAGCCCGAGAGACCCGTAGAGCCCAGGCATCTGTTCGGGAAGGGAGTGTGCTGCCGCGGAACCGACTGACTCTTCCGAAACAGGATCCGATCAAGGCTACGCCATGGTGGCCAGGAGGAAGATGACGCTAGACCGTTTGTCCCAGTGCCCGCCCAACCGTGCAGCAACAACAGACACCCGCATGATGCTTCGCCTCCCGCTGCCCGCCGACCCGAGTTCGAAAAAGGCCGCGCACAACAGACCAAACTCAGACGGGCTCGGGCAACGTGCCCCACGACCTGCGGCGGATTGTCATCCGGGAACGGTGGCGCAAACCGGGATCGACCTGGCGTCTACTTCCCGTGCTCCGGCGGCATGGCGGCCCACCTTCCAACTCGGCGGCGAGCCTCTTCCGTCTACAGCCAGCGCCGAGTATGGGACAGAGGTAATGGTGGCCGCGTGGCGCAGAGTCTGGCGTGCGGCATCCTCTTGCCCGAGGACCTGCATGCTTTCACGGAATCGACGGACGAGTCCTTGGGAAGGCGTTTGCAGTGGCACACCATAGCGGTAATTGTTTTACTTCTCTTTACGATTCTCGGCTTCCTATTTACCCATGCATGTGTTCTTTCCATTTTCCTCACAAGGTGAATGTTGTGTGGTCAGGCTGCGCAAATGTCGTACGTGTGGACGGGAGGATGAAGGAGCTGGCCGAGGAGGTTGAGCGGGAGAAGGCCCTGAAGGATGTAGCTGAGGCCATGGTGAAGGAGAAGTCAATATAGCCGAGGAGGCAGAGAACAAAATTGCCACAGCCGTAAAGGCCCAGGCCCTTGCCGAAAGGAGATCCGAGGAGCTGGAACGGCAACTGGGGGGCACCGAGCTTAAATTGGCGGAGGCCCAGAGCTTGAACACCATGCTGGAAGGGCAACTGGCTGACTCGAAGGCGGCGCTGGAGGCTTGTGAAAACAAGTGGTACAACGAGGGGTTCGCGGATGCCGAGAATTCGGCGGAACCGGTCATTCGCCAGGCCCACAGGCTCGGATATGAGGAGGGCTGGTTCGCCGCCCTACAAGCCTTGGGGATTCCGAGGATTCTCCGCTGAGGGATCGCAACAAGATCCCTTTCCGAGCTCCCTCAGACGAGAATCTGCACCCCTGGTCATTGATGAAGAAGAGACCTCCAGCATGAGGGAACTGGTGAATGCCATCGACTCTCATGCAGTGCCGGTGATATGGAGGGAACCAGCCACCCCCACATCGGGGATCAAGCCGGGAGGACATCCAGCTGCCAACTTCTCCCGCCGACCAACGCTCTCAAGGGGACGCATCCTCCGCACATGTGGCAGACATTTGATGTTGAAACCCCACTTCCCTTTTTTTTTTTTTTTTTTTTTTTTTTTTTTGGTGAGCGTATTGCTATGTCACCGGGTGTGGTGACGGGATAATTTGTTTGTTGTCTTTATTTGCAGTTGCCGGTTTTGGCAAAAACGCTAATTTTAAATTTTATGCTTTATGAATGCCTTATCGTATTGTTCTTTCGTATTTGCTGAGTAATGAACTTTTGTCAGTTGCCTTTTTATTGTGATGTGTCCGACCATGGCCATGCGTCCACGGGCTTGGTTACAGGAATCGAACCGAGGTCAGACATCTGTCCTCGGAACTCCTAAGGTTTCCACCCGCTCGGTGATAGGGATCGAACCGAGGGTCGGGTCTCTGTCCTTAGAACAAGAAGGTTTAGGTTTCCACCTGCTCGGTGATGGGATCGAACCGAGGGTTAGGTTTCTGTCCTTAGAACAAAAGGTTTAGGTTTCCACCTGCTCGGTGATAGGGATCGAACCGAGGGTCAGGTTTCTGTCCTTAGAACAAAAGTTTAGGTTTCCGCCTGCTCGGTGATAGGGATCGAACCGAGGGTCAGGTTTCTGTCCTTAGAACAAAAAGGTTTAGGTTTCCGCCTGCTCGGTGATAGGGATCGAACCGAGGGTCAGGTTTCTGTCTTAGAACAAAAGGTTT